>NC_137133.1:34268024-34280524 GCF_949319135.1 Squalius cephalus
ACACACACACACACACACACACACACACACACACACACACAATACTACTGTAACGGTAAACTGTGGCACACACACACACACACACACACACATATAACAGAGTGAGTGATTACTGCCCTCTAGTGTTCAAACTCAATGTCTCTATCTACACAAGGGAAACTGATTGTCCTTTACTATAATGATATTAAATTAAATATATTATAGAATTTATATTAAATTTAAAATAAATATTTATAATTAAATGAATATTTATAATTAAGATATGAGTAAACAATACTTTCAGTGTTTTCTGTGATTTAGCCATAAAATAAATAATTAAAAGCAACACACAAAAAGCTTTATTACGTTATAATATTAAATATTTTTTGTTCTAATTAAAACAAATGTATTATATATTTATTTAAATTAATATTTATATTTATTTCATAACATATAATTTATTTTAAAAAGTATTTATTTTTTAAAGATACAAGTAAACAATACTTTAATCATTTTCTATCATTTTTGCCAAAAAAATAAATAATTAAAAGCAACACGACAAGCATTATTATGAGTTTTACCCATTTTTGTTCTAATGCATAAATGTTAATTAAGTTATCAAAAATATCTCCATCACTAATAACTTTTTTTAATCATGACAGCACAGACATGGTTAGCAATATAACGCAGAGTGACCCATTTATCAACGCAGTCGAGTTAATAATGGGAGAACAGGTGTATGACGATGCATTCATCTGTGGCTGTGTGTGTTGAGTGTGTGACTCACCACAGGTGTGTATCACGCTGAGGTATTTGCGGGTGCCACGGTAACAGGGGTCTCCAAACTCTTGTGTAGAGGCGCGGACCACACAGGAGCGTTTCCCCTGGCAACGTGATGTCATCACCGTCAGAGCCACATCAGACGAGCAGTCTGGAATCACAGCGAGATCTCAATACAAGCACACACTGTTTATACAGATAAAGACAAGCGGTCACCGCGATTCTGCAAACTAAGACATGTTCCTGGATCAACATTCCTGTCCAAAAACATAGTCCTATCCCTTCCCCTAAACCTGACCCTAACCCTAGCCGTACACACACACACACACACACACACACACACACACACACACACACACACACAGAACAATAGAGACACACAAAAAAGAACATCAAACAGTTTTGATACACAAGCACACAGGCATTCAGCAAATAGCAGAGTGTGTGTGTGTGTGAGTGTGTGTGTGAGCATGAGAGAGAGAGAGAGAGAGAGAGAGAGAGAGAGAGAGAGAGAGAGAGAGAGAGAGAGAGTGTGTGGGAGAGAGAGTGAGTGTGTGTGTGTGTGTGTGTGTGTGTGTGTGTGTGTGTGTGAGAGAGAGAGAGAGAGAGAGAGAGAGAGAGTGAGTGAGAGAGAGTGTGTGTGTGTGAGAGTGTGTGTGTTTGTGTGTGAGTGTGTGTGTGTGAGAGAGAGAGAGAGAGAGACAGAGAGAGTGAGTGAGTGCGTGTGTGTGTGTGTGTGTGTGTGTGTGTGAGAGAGAGAGAGAGAGAGAGAGAGAGAGTGTGTGAGAGAGAGAGAGTGTGAGTGTGTGTGTGTGTGTGTGTGAGAGAGAGAGAGAGAGAGAGAGTGTGTGTGTGTGTGTGTGTGTGTGAGAGAGAGAGAGAGAGAGAGAGAGAGAGAGAGTGTGTGTGTGTGTGTGTGTGTGAGTGTGTGTGTGTGTGTGTGTGTTTGTTCATGTTTGGGCTTGTCGTCTGCTCGTCATTGTGTGTTTAACTCTTGAATCTGTGGGGAAGATGAAACTGCAGCCGCCGGTCAGAGCGACAGATGGCAAAACACTCACATAAACACACACACACAGTGTTCCAGTGTTCCTTTGACACAAACGTGCCTTTAAACACCTCTAGAAAAAGCCCTATAATTATATCATTTAGTGAAAGTACTTCAAAGACTAACCCTGCTTTTGTCTGCATTCATCATTTGTCCGTTTAAAGCGTCTGAATGTGTTTCAGAGATCTGATTCTGCGGGTTATTTAATCCTCCACAGCACACACTTTATCTTGCTCACACGACTTCATTTCCTACTGGACTAATAATGCTTTTATTTCAGGAACTCCTACAGTCAGCCAATCAGATTAGAGCTGGCCAGATCATCAGACGGTCAGCCAATGGACAAACAGACTTCCATCGAACATGTCAACAACAATAAAGTCACTAAAAAGTGGAAAATATCATAACCATCTTATGCGGGTGATAAACAACATGACTATTTCTATAATTAGTGATGTTGTCAACTAAAACAATTAAAAACATTTTTGTTAATTGAAATAAAGATGAAATAAATTAAAACATAAATGGGCCATTCTACAGAATTGGTGCAAACTGCTGTCCCTCATCCAAAAAACACATTTGAAAAGCATTTAATTATTAAAATCTTAGATGTTTACTAAGATCCTTCAATTATCTATTGAAACCCACAATAATATTTAAGATATCAGTAAGCTTTATATATATAAAATCATAATTTATGGGCTACTTTCAATTAGGAGGTGGCTGTCCCAAACCCTAACCCCTAAATTTCAACTTGTGAAAATGATATTGAATAATTTTTTGCAAATTTTTCCATTCTTGTTTTAAAAAAAATATTTTTGTTTTTAAAAAAAAAATGAAGTTAAAAAAAAATATTTATTTTATATTTTATTTTTAAATCATGAAACTTTATCTAAAAAAACATGTCCCGCATTTTCATGTCACTACCAAAACAGTGAATGTTGTAGTCCATTGGCTGAGACTGATTTTAACCACACTCCTACATTTTTGATCAGGAAATATTCCTGTGTCCCTCTCTCTCATGTGCTATATGGTGAGTAGATTGATCCCATCATTTTGAGGTAAATGTGTTCTAAAGTCTAAAAATCTGTGTGTAACTTTAAGGAATGTCACTACCAAACTCATTTTTTCTGCTATTGAGTATTTTTTTTGGGATGTTATTCCATAAAATTTAGTTGTTATATGTGTTCAACTGTTCTGACCAGTGATGGCTAACCATGTGCTGATTAGCATCTTCGAGCTAGGCTCAAAAGTTATCTAAAATTGTCACTACCAAAACAGTCACAACCGAAACATTTTCTTGAAGTTTCGGTTGTGACATTGTTTTGGTAGTGACAAAAGGGAACACATAATCCTTTATTTGGAGGAATAAACTACATTTTAGTACAGTTATGCAAATAATTACTACTGTAGTATGTTTTAGTAGTGTTTTAGTATGCAATATTCTGTTAAAATTCTGTAATGTGATGAGGTTACAATTACTTAAGGTTGCAGTCCATGATACTAGCTTAGGTGTAAGGTTGTTGTCAGTAATGTTAATTTCTATGATTAACTTGGCAAGGAGAATGACATAAAACACCAACATGCCTAAAAAAAATAGAAAAACTACAACAGAGAGACAGAGAGAATACAAACAAAGGTTGAGGGAAGACCCAGTGAAGTACGAGGAATACTTAAGGAAAGAAAATGAAAGAAATAAGAAACGAAGGGAAGAAGGAAAGTTGAAGAGTATCAGTGAATTATCTGACAGGGAGCAAAGACAGGTCAGAAAAGCATGGAGGAAAAGACAGAAAAGACACAGGATGATGGTGAAAAGACAAAAAGAGATGGAGACATTTTGCAGGGCTTCCACACCACCTAGCACTTCCAGTGAGGGTGATCAGACACCAGTACACACACACACACACACACACACACACACACACACAGTTCAGTGGTTCTGGAGATTTATCTGAATGAGGAAAATTATTCTGAAATTAATGTATTATGTAACACACACACACACACACACACACACACACACACACACACACACAGAGTTCAGTGGTTCTGGAGATTTATCTGAATGACTCATAAACAAAATGTTGAAAATGTGAAAATAAAACAAAGTGGTTCTGAGTCTACATTGTAAGTTGTTGTTTTTTTAGGAAGAAAAATCTATGAGCATACCTCTTCTCACTTGCACCTCAAGACCAAAGTATAGAATAGCTCGAGGTGTTCTTATAAGATATTTACTGTCAGATGTGTGTCTGCTATATGTACTGACTGCATATGTGCATCATAGTTATTTATTTATATTAACATAAAATGTGGACAGTCTGATTCAGCCATGGCAAACTAATTATTGTGGTCACTACCAAAACATTACTGTCACTACCAAAAATGTGCAGTCACTACCGTAACATGGGATGTTTTGTCAAAAATAAAGTATATTGAATTATCAACTAAGATGTTATGATAGTGTTTGGTTCAATGCATATTAATACTAATGAATCCTTAACTTTGAAATCAGTACGATAAACTTTATGCCTTCTACAAAGAAAGATTGGGTTCAAAATACAACAAATCTCATAAATCACACTTAAAATATTATTAAAATTATAATCTTTATTGATTTAACCAGTAAAAATATTTTTTAAAAATAGAAAAAATATATATTTATAAGGTAGATGTAAACAAAATCTTAATAGGTCATTATAAGCCTTCTTAATAAATTATTTAATATTGTGTTTCGGTAGTGACAAATTTGGGGAGAAGGAAAATATTCCAGCATTTTCTGAAAATACAATATGAGAATTAACTGCACAATTACTAGAAAAGCATACCTTGGATATTATACAATTTGCATACATGCAAAATTTGTGGGAAAAAACAAAAAAATTTCAAGATGTTTCCAACTCTGACTTTGCACCAATTCTGTAGAATGGCCCAAATACGAAAAACTAAAGGAAAATTAGACATGTTGCCTTGGCAACTAAAACTGAAATAAGTTGAAGCACTACAATTATTAAATGATTAACTAAAAAAAAAAAAAACCCAAAAAATATAACTTAAACTAAAACTATTTAGAAATTTTAAAAAAACTAATAAACATTACAAGCACAACACAATTACTATAAAGTACATAAATTAAAATGACAACTGAAAATCTAAAAATTAAAGATAATTCAAAATATAAATAAAAACTATAAATAATATTAAAATAACCAAAACACTGTGTATATATATATATATATATATGATGCATAGATAGATAGATTTTCATAGAAATGCATAGATTTTCTAGATTTAAATTGTGCTTCACTTTCACCATTTTGAATATAGATTTTCAGCCCAAATTATATCATTTTTTTTATTTATTTTTGTTCTAATGTCATCTTTAATTTTTTAATATTTTTTTAAATGTGTTATTATTGTATATTATGTAATTTCTTTTTTTTGGTAAGAATTAAAATATAATATTTAAGAAAATCAATAGTATTTATTTAAAAGAAATATACTGTATATATAATTATATATAAATATATAGGCTACAATTGTATTTATTGATTTTTTTTTTATACATATACCTGTCTGGATGATCAGAAAAAATATATATATCGATTTTCTAGATGTACTTTGCGCTTCACTTTTATTAGCCATTTAAAATTTAGGTTGTCATAAAAGACAAACACATTGGGTCTCATTCATGAAACATTCGTAAATATACGAGTAAATATGTGAGTGATTTGAGCGTAAAGAGACCTTCCCGAAAACTCTTCTCCTGATTCACAAATACTTCGTAAACGTCAGATGTGATAGAGAAATGTGTGTGTGTTAATGAATTCCAATCAGTCGTAAATGGGACGCGCGTGCACGCTCATTCTCAATTACCATAAATCTCGCCCATTAAATCCGACTGACAACTATATATGGGCATCATATTATGACACCAAACGAAGGATTTCAACATGTCTTCTCAAAAGCGAATGAAAAAGAGAAATTTCTCAGATGCAGAAATTGAAGTTTTATTATCAGAAGTTCGTGCAAAACGTTCGGATGTTAAATGCACTATTTACGCGTGGCTGGGAGCAGGTGTAGATTTCTTTCGTACTAACATTTGGAAAATACGAACATTGGAATGAATCCGAAAATTTACACCAGAACCACTTTACACACGATTTACACAAAAAAACGTTCTGCTCGTGTTTCATGAATGAGACCCAATGACAAATAAAGAGAACAGCAACACAAAATTATAAGAAAAGGTCAAAGGTCATCACCAATTGTTAACAATGCATCTGTCCACAAGTAAAGGGTTAAGAGAGAGAGAGAGAGAGAGAGGGAGAGGGAGAGGGAGAGGGAGAGAGACACACACACACACGGGAAGCAGAAGTGACAGAACACACACACACAGAGAGTGACGTCCCATTTACACACCTCCATTAACACAAAGCACAGACTTGACACAACCATCACTCACTGAAGATCTGAGGACCGGAGACACGTCGTCACCTCAGGACTAATGGCTTCAACAAATGTCAGAGGTCAAAGGTCACGAGTCGTGTTAGTAAACAGAGACCTGCTGGCTGATAGAGATCTGATTTATGAACGGCATATCCAGTCAGTGTTGTCAAAGTTAAAGTTGAGGACAGTATTTATTGGGCCGCTGGGACACGTCACCCGTCTCACACTGATGATGATGACGTCCCGTACGCCAGACCTGGATCCGCACGGATCTAACGGTTCCTCTGGAGCTCCAGCGCATTCAGAAACTGAATCCACGTGAGAGAAAACCCTTCAGTCCTTCATCATCTGACTCTACAGCTCTGTATGGGGAAACATGGGCTGTGGGACATGTACAGAAGCCCATGGAGGACATGCACTTTACTCTTCTGTGAGACACTACAGTTCAAACGTTTAGGGTCAGAGAGATTATTATTATTATTATTTTTATTGAAATTAATAGCCTACTTTTATTCAGCAAAAGCACATTAAACTGACTGACAGTTGTAGAGAACACATTTATAATGTTGCAAAAGATTACATTTAAAATAAATGCTGTTCTTTTGAACTTTCTCTTTCTGAAAAAATATGTATCACGGTTTCCACAAAAACTATTTTCAACATTGATAATCATAAATGTTTCTTAAGCAGCAAATCATCATATTAGAATGATGATTTCTGAAGGATCATGTGACACTGAAGACTGGAGTAATGATGCTGAAAATTCAGCTTTGATCACAGGAATACATTACATTTTAACAAACATTGAAATAAAAAACAGTTATTTTGAATTGTAATGATATTTCACAATATTACTGTATTTCTGATCATATCAATGCAGCCTTATAGTGAGCATTAGAGACTTATGAAAAACATTAAAAAATCTTGCTGACCCCAAACTTTTCATTCACTCATGATATACACATTCATTCAATCTGTGACCGTGATTCAATGCTTTAGTGGATAATATTAATTAAATGTGTAGACGGAGATCATAAATAATAGCATGACGGGTATAATTATTTTCTTTAACTACTATTCTATATTTATAGTTGATTTTAGTAAAGCATTTAAATTAAAGTGCTCAAAATTAAGGACTGAAACTTTGTTTTATTACATTTTATTACATTTTTTTTTAAATAGTATAGTGTAAAGTCTGCTCAGTATAAAATATTCATTGTGAAATTTATTCATAATTCCTAAAAATGTCTTATTGCATATTGTTCTAAAAAAATATATTTCTACAGAAAATATCGGCATAGTCTTTGTTAGTCATAGTCTAAATGTGTTTCCATCATAGTCTATGCGCATGTTTTCTTATTGGATTAAACATTTATCCGACTCAAACGAACGGATACGTTTTTTTTATACACATTTTTGATGCGATATCCCAAAACGTGCATAAAAAGAGGTGGATGGAAACACAGCTATTGACACAAAGCAATCTCTATCTCCTAACCTTACCCGTCACAACTAAGTGCCTAACCTGAAAGCTTTCCCTAAACCTACCTATAATCAAATTATAATCTTATCCTTAATACCAAGTTTTGACCCTCAAACAGGGTCTTAAAAAGTGAGGACCGGCCAGAATGTCCCCAATTTGTCCTCACTCCGATGGTCTAAAACTCAAACCAGTCCTCACAAAGATCGTTGTACACACACACACGTTTGGGTTTTCATGTTTCACAGGGACTTTCCATATACGTAATGGTTTCTATACTATACAAACTGTATATTCTCTCCCCTTACACTAACCCGACCCCTAAACCTACCCATCACACACACACTAACCCGACCCCTAAACCTACCCATCACACACACACTAACCCGACATCTAAACCTACCCATCACACACACACTAACCCGACCCCTAAACCTACCCATCACACACACACTAACCCGACCCCTAAACCTACCCATCACACACACACTAACCCGACCCCTAAACCTGCCCATCACACACACACTAACCCGACCCCTAAACCTACCCATCACACACACACTAACCCGACCCCTAACCCTACCCATCACACACACACACTAACCCGACCCCTAAACCTACCCATCACACACACACTAACCCGACCCCTAAACCTACCCATCACACACACACTAACCCTACCCATCACACACACACACACACACTAAACCGACCCCTAAACCTGCCCATCACACACACACTAACCCGACCCCTAAACCTACCCATCACACACACACTAACCCTACCCATCACACACACACACACACACTAAACCGACCCCTAAACCTGCCCATCACACACACTAACCCGACCCCTAAACCTACCCATCACACACACTAACCCGACCCCTAAACCTACCCATCACACACACACTAACCCGACCCTTAAACCTACCCATCACACACACACTAACCCGACCCCTAAACCTGCCCATCACACACACACTAACCCGACCCCTAAACCTGCCCATCACACACACACTAACCCGACCCCTAAACCTACCAATCACACACACACACACACACACTAACCCTACCCCTAAACCTACCCATCACACACACACACACACACACACACACACACACACACACACACACACACACTAACCCGACCCCTAAACCTGCCCATCACACAAAACATTCTGCATTGGTACATTTTCAAAAAACATCGCTTAGTCTGATTTATAAGCTCCTCATGGGGACCAAAAACTGTCGCCGCAAGGACAAGGATTTCAGATTTTTCCATCTTTGTGGGGACATTTTGTCCCAATAACACAGTGTTTATCTGAACAAACACACAGACACACACACACCCTCCAGGAGTGTAAGAGGAGATGAGATTAGCTGATACTCATCTCAGGACAAAAAGAGTGACGTTCTAACCGTACGTCCTCCCACACATCCGAGAAGCTTCCTTGAATTCAAACATGTTCCTGGCGGAGCACTTCCCCAGAACAGGCACAAAACGAGACGGTTTCTCCTTTGATGCTGGAACAGTAACAATGAGACGGACTGACAGCATCATATTCCACACGCACACAGATACAAACACAAACATGTAGAAACAGGGGAAATTAAGAAGTGAAATCAAACACCTGAGATGATGTGATGTCATCCGCATTTGCACAGGTGTTGTAGGATCAGTGTGTGTGTGTGTTTGAGACGTTTAATGTAGGTTATTGCATAAGACGTAGTTAACATATAAGAGAGTGTGTGATGTGAGTTTGAAAAGCTTGAAGGTGTTTCTCAATCCAAACAAACTGAAATGTCACTAGATTTATATATATATATATATATATATATATATATATATATATATATATATATATATATTATTGTTAACAAAAACTATTAAAAATATTTATGTTAATTGATTGAAATGAAGCTGAAATATAAATATTAGTTTAGTACGAAAATAAAAAATTTGGCCTTGGCAATAAACAGAAATAATGATTAACTGAAAATAAATAAAAACTAAAATTAACTAAAACTGAAATAAAAATAAATTAAACTTAAAAAGCAATATTAAAAATAACAACAAAATGACAAAAAATTAAACTAAAAATAACATTAACTAAAAATGTACATAACAAAAAGCTAATTCACAAAATAAAAATATAAAAATACAACTATAATAAAAAACAAAATAAAAAATAAAATAAAACTGATATATATATATAAACATACATCGCTAAACAGTTAATAAACATAATCTAGCTAACATTTATTATTTATTTATGGCTGAAATGTTGCATGTTTATGTAAGAAAATCAAAATGTAGGCTACTTTAAAAACATTAAAAAATAATGTCAGAAAGATATCAGTTCTGCTGTTCTTCATAAATACCAGTTAGTGTTGTCAAAAAAACGACTTCGTTACTAAATCGTCACTGAAATTTAAAAAATGTGATGATACCAGCATTTCCCTCTAGCATTTTGAGCGCTGTTGAACGGATCCTTAAACACCTCTGATTGGCCACTGTGTTCAAGCGTTCAACATACATGTCTCTGATTGGCTACAATGATCAACACTTCAAAAACATGTTGTAGATAGTCGCTCTTCATCGAGCGCTTACACAAACACAGGAGGGTTTGAACGCAGGCGTCTATCAGCGTATATATTAGGGATCCGCTGATAGACGCCTGCTTTCCAATGCTCCTGTGTGTACAGCATCTGTGTAAGCGCTCAGTCAAGACAGCGTTTTTGAAGCGTTGACACTGTAGCCAATCACAGCCATACTGTATATGTTGAGCAGCGTGAACACAATGGTCGACTTGGTACTGAAGTCGGTACTTTTGACAACACTACTACCCGTAGTGATGTTGTACAATGAGGATGTTGTCATGTCACCAGAAATAGAGTCATCAGTGTCCCAATGTGTAGTGAGCCTGTCCTTACCAGTGCATGAATTTGTGTACACGATATACTGAGTGACGACGTAGGAAGATAGGTAGCTGGTTGAGACCGCCACAGTTAGACCTGGGCTGCGTCCGAATCACATATTCTCTTGACTAGGTACTTGTTTTAAAGGGGACATATCATGCCAAATGCACTTTTTTAGCCATTAAATGCATTTTGTTGTATATTTGGAGTGTTTAGAAGTACAGAAAATATGAAATTATTCTCTTCAGGTGCTTCGTTGATATCTTTATATTCTGTTTTGGTCATATTTTTCAACCTGTTCCGATTTTTCTGTTATCTATGACGTTTTTTGAACTATCACGTCACAGTATTTGCAGCGGAACTGCCAAATAAGGACATTGACTTCCAGCCCAACACTTCGAGCAATCCGCCATTTTTATTTCTCGCTGCAATTTTGTAGTCCAAGCTAAAGGATGCAGAAGTTGCGAGAGGGTAAGTTAAAATGTTCGGTTGTTGTATGTAGTAACCCACACGCTTCATTACACCGTCTAATGTAGATGAACTGCTGCGCTTGTGACAGGGCGCATGTTTAACTGAAAGAACGAGCAGAGAGAGAGAGACCCGGTCGTGCGCACGCACTCTCTCTCTCTTCGGAGCCAGGCGAAAGTGTAAACAAGACACCGTCTCCAAACTAGACGCTGTCTTGCTCTCTCTCCCTCGCACATATTAATCAAAATAAATCGACACGGTGGTAAAAGGTCGGAAGACCAAAGTTTCATGTGTAAATACAGTAACACACCATTGCGATACATCCATATGAAGACGTTGTTCTACAGGTTTTTGTTAATAACGTGTGAATAAAAAGTTTCTGTGCCGCTAGATAATCGTATCTCTGCTATCAAACTACAAAAATGGCCGAACGGGGTGGAGTTGAACCGAGTGTCACCTCTGCATCCTGGAGAGGGGGCGGGGTATGAAGTGTCTCAGTTGTATTTAAAGAGACCGCACCAAAACGAGTTGCTCTCAGACGCACATCAGAAAAAGGGTAGAAAAGGGGCCTGTGGAGCTATAATAATGAGGAATTCAGACCCAAGCATTGCAGTTCCGCTTTATATAGACTACAAATGTATGATTTATATGTAAAAAGGAACAATTTAAAAGCATGATATGTCTCCTTTAAATAAGTAATTTTTTCACAACCGCTAAAAAAGTAAGTTCTATACAGTATGAGTGTGTGTAGTATGATTATGAATATAATCTGGACGTACTACATTAACCATGCTGTCACTGTCATGTGACCTACTAGTGTCAGTTGCGTTGCTTCACTGCTATTCACAAATCCTCTCCCGTGGCCTCATGGGAGAGTAAAGTGTCCATCATACGCACACTTTAGAATCTCGCCCCAAGGTAGTGGTACTTTTTGCCTACTCTATTATGAGTACTGTGAATTCAGACATAATTTGTCACAAACTGTTTTTCACCTACTATATAGTACAGAAGTATGCGATTTCGGTTGCAACCATTGTAAAAAATGAGAAATGTCTCACCCACAGACGGCGCTCTCTGGTGGTGTGGAGGACACTCCAGCGTTCCCTTCTGCGTGCGGCCAAACATGGAGGAATAAACCACGATTTGCATCCCCGTCTTACAGCCCAAGCGCAACCGCTCCCCTTCACACACCACTTTACTCTTATACTCATCTGGAGAGAGAACACACACACACACAGTCACCATGAAACGCCATTCACAAACCATTTTACTATATAATACCATATATTAAAATTAGGGCTGTGCAACTATTAATCGTGATATATAATATGAATTATGTATAAATATATATACAGTATATACATGCAAATACTTCTTAAAT
>NC_137133.1:34285524-34293024 GCF_949319135.1 Squalius cephalus
CGTGTTTGTCCTCGGGGTTCCCCCCACACCAGTGATGCGCGGGTCAATGTATAAACAAACCGCACCCGACCGACGTTTTCAACTAACCCGCCCGCAACTCGGACCGCAAAAAACGAAAAAGAAAATATTGTACCCGACCCGCTTCCTGACCCGCATTTTTTTTAAAGTAGCTATAATGCTCATCGTAGCGTCTTAATATAACTTAATATTCTAATTTTGTCAAGAATTATAAAAAATCGTCAATATAAGCTCATAATTTGTACTAAAATAGTCTAAATGTTTAGTTTTAAAAACAGTTTTAAAAAGCTGGCTATGTCTATTTTGATGTTTCTGCGCAAGTTCAGCAGACAGTGAGGTTCGGGTTTGTTCCGATCAGAGCTCGTGAGCGGAGAGCGCATTTCTGAATATTCCGCTCACGGTCGCTCGCCCAACCCAGATGGCCTGCTGGTTCGAAAATATGTGGAATAAGGGCTGCCTCCGACTAATTTTTTTTCTAGTCGACTAGTTGTTCATTTAAGCCATTCGTGGACAAATCGCCCCTTTATATTAAATTAATTACTTAAATAGGCTAGCCTACAGGAATAAGCGTAATGACCGCACGCATAAAGCTTGCCACAAAGAACCGGTTAAAGTAATGATTATGAATGTGTCTAAATTAGCAAGGAGACATTTAATTGTTTAGTAATAAACTGGTGTTTTCTGTGTCGCTGCAAAGATGAAGTTGACAATGCGGAGATTGCGGACTCGCCATGAACGCCAGAGAGAAATGCACATTTCATATGGATTAGCCTACATAATCATCAGAGAGTATAGCCTATTTATTTTGGTTTGAATATTTTCGTTTAAAAGTAGACATTTCAAGCTTTCTGTAATATATAGCCTATATTTATCAAATCTGTGAGGCACAAGCTGAGTTTCGGCGCCCTCCAGTTCACATGCAGTGATCGCGTACCGGCGCCTTATTTTGTCTGCTATATATTTGCTTCTTATTTAATAAATACGGGCAATTGATTGATAAAACATTGATCAAAATTAAGATACAATTTATACAAAACGAAAATCTTTTAAAAAGAGTTTTCTATAAAACAAAACTTAATGAAGTCGTCAAAATCATGTTTTACCAAAAACAGCGCCGTTGCTAGGAGGGCGTCAGCGCCTCTGCCTCTCAGCGCCTCTGCCTCACGAGTGGATGATAGCCCTGAAGACGCCTAGCAATGATATACCTTTACTGGTAGTATACCTTTAGTTAAGTTATCGCAGCGCGCTAAGAGACAATGTTATCGGAAAATGCAGCCCAGGTATATGCATAATGGAGATTCCAAAGCTCTCTTCTTTGGTCAGAACCATGGAGAGCGATCGAGGATTTACTTTTACAATGCAACACAATATTTAAAGAGCATCAAGCTATTAAAATCTATATTATGTATACGCACAGATAATATAACAGTAGGCTATATTAGTCAATATTTTTTTATTAGGTTAAGCAGTGATTGGATAACGTTTTTTTATTTTTATTTTATTTAACGTTTTTAATTTAAGGCCCACCCACAATTGGTCTGGCTTATCCAAAACTGGAATCCTGGCGCCGTGCCTGGTTGGTCGTGCCAGTTTTGTGGTTATCAAATGTGTAAATAGCATCGCAAGAAGTAGCCTACACATGACAAAGCCAGCACTTTGGTCATCATCTTTCATTATTTCGGCAAATGTCTCCCACACTTTGCTCTTTCTATTTGTGTATTTGCGGAGCTTCCACTCCCCAGTCTTCACCTATTTTCTCTTGCCGCCTCCATCTCTACCTGCAGACTGAGCTCGTGCGTCATCTTCGCGCCGGTTATTCAGCCAATAAAGTGTAAATTAAATTTAAAACGTATTCATAGAAAATTGTGTCTAGAACTATATAAATGACAAAGGTTTAATTGGCATCTTTATTTCAAACGACCCGACCGACCGCGACCCGAATATCATTAAAAATATTTTTGGATGACTCGTAACCGCGGGTAACCGCGGGTGACCGCAGGCACCCGCTCATTTCGGATCAACCCGCGCATCACTGCCCCACACATCAGGATTTCTGATCGTAAATATTCAACATGTTGAATATTTACGATTCGCGATCGGGGCGGCTCCGACGATCTTCCGAGCAGGTTCGGACACTCTTAACACACTTCACACCAAGGGAAAATCTGATAAAATAATCTGTAGAACCATCAAGATAATCGGGACATAGCTAGGATTGTCAAAAGGGGGGAAATCGGCCCAAAATCAGCCCGATAATCTTTTGGTGTGTACCCAGCATAAGGTGTTCCTGACCCAACTCAATAAATTATTCAGTACGAGAAAAAAATTAACCACAAAAATACTGTTAAATGAATACTTTTACTTTCTGTTTAAGTAGGTTCAACAAAGAAAGCGTTTCATCCTAACAGTCCATTTCCACAACGGAAAGGAGTGATTTACACAAACGCTTCCGTGCCGAGTGAGTGATGTCAACTCATCAAAGGAATAATGGAGACACAGACACACAAAGCACTAAACATTACCTCAATATACACAACCAGTCCAGACCTGTAGAGATCAGACCACCAAAGGCTCAACACACACACACACACACACACACACACACACACACACACACACACACACACACACACACACACACACACACACAGACAGACGTGGGTTTCCATGTTTCATGGGGACTTTCCAGAGACAAAATGATTTTTATACTGTTTAAACTGTATATTGTCTCCACTTACACTAACCCGACCCCTAAACCTGCCCATCACACAAAACTTTCTGCAAATCTACATTTTCTAAAAACATAATGTATTATGATTTATATGCTGTTTTCCTCACGGGGACCCAAAAGTCTCCCCTCAAGGATTTCAGATATTGCCATATTGCGATCTTTGTGGGGACATTTTGTCCCAACAATGTAGGGATTACCAGGACCACACACACACACACACACACACACACACACACACACACACACACACACACACACACAATCAAGGCTCCTTCATCCTCTATTAATCTTAATGAGCTCCATTTGCCACGGTCACTGCATTTAGACACAGTTACAGTTACAACACCACAGAACTCAGGGGGCGGGGCTTATGACATCAGGAAACACACATTTAACTATTCAAAGCTTGTCATTCATCAGAGAGGAAGACGCAGAGAGTGACTCCAGGAATTTAGGAATTTTTATTCCTAAAATTCATTGTGTTCATCTCAATCAGTAACGCTAGTCACAAATGTGAGCTTAAAGTCTTTTTTATGGAATATTGATATTTGGATGTAGCCTGGGTTTCCCCATACTGCCTTGAGCGCAGCTCGATTTTATTCCCACTGCTAGGCAGCCTGGATACCATGGACCAGATTTTCCCCTCAAAAAGGGAGCCAATCACAGAACGGGGAGGGAGCAGCAAGACGATGACGACGTCTATGCGACACACCGAAGCAGTTTGTTTATATCTATGGATCCAACATGGCATCAGACGCGAAGTTACCTTTCGATGCAGCCTTAGATAGTGTTCTGAGTAGTTTAGAACGCAAGTTTATTTCGTCTTCTTCCTCGTCCAATTTCTGTCGCTCTACATACGTCATCTGCTACGTACAGGCGCATTTGATAGACATTCGTAGCGCCCAATAAACGGCTCTGGGCATTCGTAAACCACGCCTCAAATACGAGAAAATGAACATGTGGTTCCCAGATCACGTCTCAATGAGAAGAGGTCTGACGTTAGCCAGGCTAATTTGGATGAATATTTTTATGGAATTTTTTCTCTTCTCTGATGGCGCGTTTACTGGCATGAGGGTGGGGCAATCTGTCAATCACATGAGATGGACCAATAGCAAGCCACAGCCATTCATCAATTCAATCAGTTTCTGAGAAAATCAAGTACCGCACTACTTTTTTGTTCGAGGAGCCGTTTCACTCGTATATATACGTCACAATAGGGAAGAAAAGGCTCGCAACTTCCGTTTCATGCTGACTTTAACATGAATTTTTTTATTTTTTTTGTGCAACAGACTGAATTTTCTTTCAAATCTGACATTGTTGCCATATGTTAATGATAAACATTCACATCAAATAATAAAATACTATTCATACCACATGGCGAGAGCTTTTCGTTAGGATTCCCTTTCCCGATGGGAGTTTCCTGGTTATTCCTTTTTATTATAATATATAATAAACTAATAGCAATCAATTATATATTTAAAAGAAATGCAAAGTAGAAGTATAGTCACCATGATTTAATGTGTTGTAATCAGCCTCAGATAAATAGCAAAAATAACAAAGACACTCAAATGCCTGCATTCCTACTGATGAAAAATAATGAAATAATAATGCTGAAAGAGTGGCGTAATACAGAAGGCCTGTTCTCCTGCTCATGAAAGGAATTCTGTACAATCCACTCGGGATTCCTCGGAGGGCTTTAGGCTTTCCGAACACAATCCCTCCTGCTATTGTTCTCGGAAAGAAGCCAACATTCCAGCCGCTGATTGACAGCTCCTTTCACCAATCACGGCTCAAATGACAGACAACACCTGTGTGGGATCTCCAATCAGAGAGCGGCCTCTAGGCCACTGATCACACCAATATAAAGCGCTTTAAAGCAGCTCAGGTGCAGGTTTACCTGAACACAACATACAATAAACAGAAGACAAGAATAAAACCAGGTCAAAACAGACGGAAAGAGCCAGTGCTGCAGGGAAGAGTGCAACAGTCGGGCTCCGGAAGTATCAATTCATTTTCTCCATAGGGTAATTGATTTTAAACAGCAACTTATAAACCTTTAAAGACAGACCTACTTTGAGCTACGAGGTTGTTAATCGATAGCATTAGCTTCTGTTGAACCCGTCAGCCTGTGTTATTTCAGCTTCGTTTTAAAATAATCGTGTTTAACAGCAGAATTTGTGGTGAAAAACTACATTTCCCAAGATGCCGTACAGAAAATTCCACCAATCAGAGTCGAAACAAGCAACACACGGCAAAATATATTGTTAAGATCGACATTTGTAAATTACTAGTTTTGTTTCGCCATCGTTTTTAATTCGATTATGCTGTTTGCAATGCTTCATGGGATTGTAGTTCTTTTTAAATTAAGTTTAAGCCATTAAATCCTCTCTCGTGTCCATTAGAAAAACTAATGGAAAAAGTACTTAAGGGAGTGGGCACTAATGAACTCTGAAAAAAAAAAAAATGAAAACAATACAAACTGATAAATAAATGTGGAAAAGAGTGTGTTTGAATCAGCACTATTTAGAGGCAACTCAATGAAGTAAAAAACTTTTATTTCTACTGTTTGAAATGTTTAGCATGATGTACACTATCTATATAGTTCTATCTATCAAGTATATATATATATATATATATATATGGCTATTCCGAACACAGACCAAAGAGGACGAAGTGGAGAGAGTGGATGTGACATCTCATGTGCTCAGTCATGTGATGTGAGAGGGGGTCATTTACTGCCCTCCTAGTGCCCTAAAACACAGACACCGGAGGAGAGATGGTCAATTAAACAGAGTGGAAAAGACAGAGAGAGAAAACAGGCTGTGTGTGTGCGTGTGTGTGTGTGTGTGTGTTAGTTGTGCTGGAGTTTTCCTCTGTTTAAATGATGCTGCGCTGTGATTGGTGGAGAGAGATGACGGGCGAATTCCACACGTCTGCAGAGTAACGTGAAGCAAAACACAATAAACACATGCACACACACGCACAATCCAGCAGTCGGCCTGTTTGGCGTTCTGTTTATTTGGGAAAGGTGAGCTGTGTGTGTGTGTAATCGTGTGTGTGATGTGTGTATTTCATCAGTGTGTCTATGATGTGTCTCTGTGTGTGTAAGTGTGTGTATGTGATTATGTGTGTCTGTGTGCGCGCGAGTGTGTGTGTGTGTGTGCGTCTGTGGTGTGTGTGTGTGTGTGTGTGTGTGATTGTGTGTGTGTGTGTGTGTGTGTGTGTGTGTGCGCGCGATTGTGTGTGCGTTTGTGGTGTGTGCGTGTGTGTGTGTGTGTGCGTGTGTGTGTGTGTGGTGTCCTGCATCCTCTCTCGTTTTCTGAACATTTGTCATTCAACAGGAGCGGAAACAAGAATCCAAAAACCTTCATCAGCATCCACACACACAGACACTGTTCATAAAGAGCGAGAACGACAGAATCTTCAAATGTGGTGCATTTTTGACATTCTTTTGCATTATATCAAGAGAAGGATTTATTGAGCTTAAGTAAATAATAAATAAATGATGATAGAATGCGAAATAACAGGGTGGGATCTAAAAATAAAACATAATCCTTTGGGGAGAAATTGAATTTTATTTGAAAATGTTTTTTTAAATTATACAGTTTGCATATTTATTTATTTAAAAAATAATAATTGTATGCAAAACACTATGCAGTACGTAATGGTGATGAGTTTCAAACAGTAGTTTGTTAAAACTTTGTGATATGACCTTTGCAACGTTGCATGTTTAATTCAGCGAGTGCTGTCCATCATCTCTTGCATTTTTAATTCAATCGCAAGTAAAAATGTCTCCTGATCAAATAAGGAGGAGTGAAAAAAGAGATTAACACATGGGTATAATGTGACAAGAGCCGAACTGGTGCAACTAATCGTCTTTAGTCCTCAGAAAGAGTTTAGCGTGACTCACTGGAGCGGCACTAAAGCGGCTCTACTGCCACCGGGATATTTATGGAAAATTATAGAGCCGAGTTTAACATGAGAGAGGAGAGACTGAGGAGGAATTCCCTCAAAACCTGAACGCAGCTGTTAGGAAAACATCTCCAGCCAACAGGAACCACACACACACACACACACACACACCCTACACCACATGCCGAACGCTGAAGGGCAAATTACTGCTTCAATAAATGGACAGTGGTCGCATCAAAGCTCGACATGAGATGATCTATTCTAAAACCTCGGGATGACCTGACGTGACCTCTGATGCTCAACCTCAGGACACACGTGTGTGTGTGTGTGTGTGTGTGTGTGTGTGTGTGTGTGTGTGTGTGCACAGAGAGTGTCAACATGGCACAACAATAGAGATTAGAGGCTGCTAATGAATTACACACACAGATCAGCTGAAGGAGCTTAGATCTCAGCTTTAATATAAATTATTAAAAAATCTTGTCGTTATTTATTCGCCCTCGTATGCTGTAAGAGAAATTTTGAAGAATCTTCCAGCAGAATTTGTATTTTTGTACATTTGCGTTCACATAAAACATTCTCTAAATGTCTCACCTGACTCCAGAAAATCATGTTGTTCCTGCACTATTTTTAGCAGCACACTTTTCCTTTACACTTGATGCCATAACTATGATGATTGTTGAACAAGCTATTTTTGCAGCCTAGTGTCATTGAATGGTCTGGTTGGACTGGAGAGAAAGATTATAATAGCAAGTAAAAATGCCTTTTATTAGAATTGTAAGAACGTCCTGCTTCAGGTCTGGGTTCACGTGTCTTTTTGCTGTGAAATTTTTCCTGATTTT
>NC_137133.1:34298024-34433621 GCF_949319135.1 Squalius cephalus
TACGCACACTTATTGTAGGATGGTGATGGTGCGTGATGATGGTGATACCTGAGAACTCCTGTGAAGTCTTAGTGAAGCCAGTCAGACACGAGATTCCCAACAACAGCAGTGAATATGAGACATCAGGGAAAAACATCCTTAAATGTCCCATCAGATCCGATGATTCCTGAGAGGATCAGACTGCAGGACATGAAGAGATGTCTGATTCCATGACTTCAGTCTGGAGACACAGGAGAGAGTCTGGGGAAGAAGACCTGAGAGAGAGAGAGAGAGAGAGAGAGAGAGAGAGAGAGAGAGAGAGAGAGAGAGAGAGAGGCAGAATTCCCCCTGGTCCCAAAGTCCCTGAATTTATGCTCACTGCTAAAGATTCAGTTCAATTCAAGGAAAATTAATCAGCATGACTGTCAAAATACTGTAGTATATATAAAGTAAAAATATAAAATAAAAATAACAACAGCAGCAAAAGAATAAAAAGAAATCAAAACGAATCAACTAATTAGATTAAACCCATCCAGTGCATCACAAACCGTCAAGCTTTAATGGTGTCATAAGTCACTGTATTAATGCACTGTAAAAATTACTTCACACAATGATAAACGATTGCAAACACAGAAAATACCAAATTATGCACAAATAAGCGAGGCGAGGAAATTAACCTGCTACGACCTACAGGGGTTGTACAATGAAACTGAAACACCTGTTTTTAGACCACAGTCATTTATTAATGTTGTACAGCCTCCTATTGTGGCCACGATTCATCTTGGGAATGACAGATACGAGTCCTTCACAGCGTCCAGAGGGAGTCTGAGCCGTTCCTCTTCCAGAACAGTGTCCGGGTCACTATGTGATGCTGGAGGAGGAAAGCGTTTTCAGACTCGCTCCTCCAAAATACCTCAAACATTTGTAGATCTGGTGAGTGTGCAGGTCATGTGAGATGTTCAACTTCACTTTCATGTTCATCACACCATTCTGTCACCAGTCTCTCTGTGTGTATTGGTGTATTACCATGCTGAAACACGACACCTCCTTCAGAGTATACAATATTTGAAGCATTAGAAGCACACGGCCCTCTAGAACGGTTCTGTAGTTCTTGGCAGTGACAAGTCCATCAAACACAGTCGGGAATATCATGATATTACAGCTCAAACCATCACTGATCCACCGCTGTGCTTCACAGTCTGAGTGTTGAGCTTCTCTGGGCCTTTTTGATAAAGTGTTACCAACTTATGAAGGTCATTTTACAAAGCGGATGCCATTTGTCTCCTTCACCACTGAGTTTTCCCTTTCAAAGTAATGCATTTTCCATAGCCTACACATAATAATAATAATAATATCTCCACTATTATTTTATCTTACCGAAACAATGCAGTTTAACACTTAAATAATGCATGTTTGATAGAATGTCTGAAATCACCTTATTAAACTGGAAATGGCAGCATTTTTTTTTTTTGTCAAGTTGATGCCTTTGAAGATTCCAAGGTCATATAAAGTAAATAAAGCAGATCTGTTTATGGTCCTTATCATGAAAATCTCTTGATATTTCCCCAAAACTGTAGAGACATCTGTTGGTGAATATGAAGAATTGCAGTAAAGGCCTATTCATTCACAACACGATCTCAGCTTCCACACCAGAGGACAATCACATTCAGTTTTTTATCATATGCGCACGTCATCATATTATTATATGCAGTTATCGTCATAGTTGTGGTTTGGACCCTGATATTCTATTAGCCTGCATTTAGAACGATTTTTAAAACAATACATCTTTATCGTAACGGTGTGAAGGGCCCTCAACTCCCTGTCATCAAATAAAAAAGGCAGTCATCGGTTTAGTGACAGCGCATTTACTTCACTGCCATTTTGTACAGGTAGGTAATAGGTTTGGTTTAAATGGTTGTTTCTTGAATAGCTTGTTTAGCAGAAAAGTCTATAATTTCGTTTAAATTTAAGTTCCAATAGTTCAATGTATCCCATTTTGTCTGTATTGGGACATGTTGTCATAAAAGGTAAACATTTGTTAAAGCTACACTGTGTAATTTTTTAAGTTGGTTCTTTTAGCTAAAAACACTTTTTATTCTTTCAAAATGATATGTGTTCATTAATGTGTAATTACTTCCACCAACTAATCAAGTATTCTCGTAAGCGTAGAATCTGCCATTTAGAATAGATACGAGCGAGTCACTCGAATGGCGGCAGCCATGTTGTGCCTCCATCTTGAAAATACATGTGGCAAAGAGGGACATACCTGGAAATTCAAGCTTCGCCTTTCGCGTTTTTACACTCAGTGGCACCGTGACGAATGTGAGGGGGAGATTACTCGCGACTGCCGGCAGATTTGAAATAATACGGCCACCGTAGGAGTTAAAACGCCCTCGGAATGGGAGGGGCTAGAAAGTAATATTCAGTTAGTCATAAACAATTTCACCGCCAGATGGGAGAAAATCCTACACAGTGTAGCTTTAAAGTCCCCCTAGTCAATAATTGTATCCCTTAAAACTCATCTTTGATCACCAAAATTACATTTAAACGTTTTTTCTTGTGAAAAAAAATCTTCATGGCTTAAAATAGATTGAATGCAACTCTACACCTTTGCTTCATTTAGGATTTGCCAATTCATGAATATGCTTATATTATTAGTCCCGCCCCCATTCACGCCAACACACAGATTCACAGGGGTCAACTTACTGAGGTAAACGCTGCACAATGGTATCGCTCTTTACAGCGTTGGACACATAATGGTAATTCATATGATTAGCCATTTGCTTGACTATGTTATCAGACAGCTAATATGTGTTGCTAATGCTACAAAAAATTATGTTCCCATTTGCCATCTCAGTCTGCCTTTTAACAATCATCAGAAACGCTTTGCAACATAGAACGTCAGAGGAGAAAGGCATATAGTTCATCATAACATCGTAATATACATCCTACACACGCTATATTGCTAAATCTACTCGATTTTTCATATCAACAGAAAATTATACTGGGATAACCTGGCATCTCTTGAGACTTCCCTGCTAGTTCGCCGTTAATGATATGCAAAAGCCCGCTGGCACGTTGATCTGATTGGTTACAAGGTAGTTTGTGACGTCAGAAACACAAGCGATTTCAAACTGTGTTTTTGAGACTGTCTTTGGTTCACTGCAGTTTTAAGGAGAAAATACTCAGCAATGCTGTCGACTTATGAATTTACACATGGTTTGTCTTAAAGCACATTAAAAACACCACAATAATAATGGTGTAAAATAATTTTTTTTTTTTTTTTTTTTTTTTTTTTTTAAGGTTTGAGTTCATACAGCAACAGGCTTTCAAAAATAAACACCTTTCAAAAAATAAATATTCACTGAGGTAAAAAAATATAAAAATGAACTCACCTGAAGAGCCTGTGGTTTGGTTTTGTCTTGTGATGAGCATTCACACCTTCACTCACACAAACAGACCACAGAACCCAGTGCTGCCATCTCAGATGTATTTAATAAATTAAAACAAGGTACAAAAAAAACTAATGTACATTTGACTCCTCTGTCTCTCCCTTTGTTCTCACTCTGTGACTCACTAGTAAACGAACACGATAGAACAATCAGCCCTCATCCACTGATTATGACACATTCTGGGCCCGTATGTAACGCAACACACATGCTACATGTCGGCAAGCAGCAGCCGGGCGAAACGAGAAAGAGAAAGAGAGAGAGAGAGACAAGCAGTACCTGTTCAATTACTTGAGTGCACTCCATTTGTGTGCATGTACCAACCAAATTTAAAGGGACAGTTCACTCAAAAAATTTAAATTCTGTCATAATTTATGCACCATTGTGTCATTTAAAACCTGTTTGACTTTATTTCTTCAATCAAACACAAAAGGAGAATTTTTAAAGAAAGAAATCATACTAGTTTGGAACAACATTAAGGTGGGTAAATAAGTACATTTTTTGAGTGAACTATCATCTTTCCGGATCTCTCTTTCTCGTCGTGTAACACCCAGTCTTTACTAGTCCCCAAATATGCTGCTGACCTTTTTTTATTATATATATATATATATATATATATATATATATATATATATATATATATATATATATATCAAAAACAATCATCATTTTATTAAAAAACGTCCACAACATTTTGGCAGAATTGAGTGTGAGGGGTTAGACAGACAGATATAGAGGATAGATATAAAGCCACAGAGAAAAAACAAGTCTGTATTGGTCCCTCTCTCTGTTAGCAGCACACGGACTCGTCACCCCACGGTTCACTAGATTATTATGTGCATTTATATATATATATTTTAATATATATGTGTGTGTGTGTGTGTATATATATATATATATATATATATGCTTTTTATTTCTCCAAAATAAAAAATAAAAAACATTTACCTAACACTATTTCTTAGTTCAAACGGATGCAAATTATCACAAGGAAAACAGCCCAAGAGCCACGGAAGATCGAACGTGGGGGAGTCAAAGAACGGTTTCCAGCGAACATGCCGTGAGATGCGGGGAGCGGAGAAGTCGACTGTTCGGATCGCCCTACGGAGACCCCAAAATCCAATGGGAGAGTGGTTGAAAGAGAGAGAGAGAGAGAGCGAGAAGGACGAGTTGGAGGAAGATCCCGACTCTCAGACTGTCAGTATCATTCATGTCGCAGTGAGGGCTTCTGGGAATTGTACATTTTGGGTTTCCTCGCACCGTGTCTCAGTAATCTGCGGCGTACTCGGTTCCGTGAAGGCCACGGCACACCAGGGTGAACTCCTTCACGATGTCCTTCACTCGCCGCTTGTTCACTCGCTCCCTGAGAGGATATGAAGAAAATAAATGAATGAATTAATTCTCAGATGAGGATACTGGGTTTTCTGAGGATGTGCGCATGAAGACTTCTTTTAAAAAACATTTAAAGATCTTACCGACCTCAAACCTCTTTGAATTCAATTCAATTCACATTTATTTGTATAGCGCTTTTCACAATACACATCGTTTCAAAGCAGCTTTACAGAAAATGCATGAGTCCACATTACAATTGAGAGTGTTCGGTTATCAGAGGTGACTAAGTTATGCATTTCAGAAATGTACATATACAAAGTCACCGTTAGCTAAACATTTATTAATTTAAACAATGTAATAAATAAGGCAGAAACAATGAGCTCATTGAAGTAATGAATACTCGTTTGTTAACAAATGATTATGACATTTAGAAAAATGTAGCATTGGGGCATGTTGAATTTAAATTCATATTCAAGCAAACATTTTAAAGGAGTGTGTATCACTTCGCTTGTATACCAGGATGTTTTTTTATGCGATCAATATCCATTCCGGCCATGTATCAAAAAATAATAAGCTTGAATCAAAAATTAAAAAACACATGTAAAAATATATTGGTCCAGAATTAAGGGCATTAAAGGTGGATATGATGGATCGTCGTTAGGTCGTCGTTAGGATGACGAATTTAACGATAACGGATCGCCAGGTAGACGTATACCAGTAACAGGTGGAGTTGCAGGATCACAGTTTACAGTTCAACGGTGTCCTGCCACGGAAAGATTTTTGCCAGCTGAGCTGATGGTTATCTTCCCCTGTACGAGTGAACATCAGTAGCATGAGTCGCATTTGTGACTTCAACTCCACTCTTGGATTGATTGGCTAGAGGAGGAGCTGTCAATCTAGAACTAGTGGACCAATGGTGACGCTTAAGCCCAGCCTAATTTACATGAAACTTGAACTGCAACATTTGGAAAAGCAAGCACAGAACATAGAAAGAAGAGCGAAGAGAAAAACAGCACAAGCGTACAAAAAATAAATTATGAGCAGAAAATGCAAGAGAGCACAAAGTACAGAGTAATAAAACCAAGGAAAACATCATTTTAAAAGTCCAGTTTTTCGTGTGTTTTTGAAGCTTTGATTGTGTTTACAGTGTGCAATATAACATGTTCATGTTTCACGTGTAAAAAACAGTATTTTTCACACAATTTACTTATCTGTATACCGCTGTTTTCACTGTCCTAAGAATGGGCTGATGACTTCCTTGTTCTATGAAGTCCCTCCTTCAGAAATACGTAACGAGTTCTGATTGTGCCAGCGGTTCCTGTGTTGTGTTGTGCCCGGAAAGGTCACGCCTCTTACCATAACGCGGAGATGCATGCGCTCAGGGAAGGCCAAACAAAGGTGATTTGACTCCGGGATGAAAATAAAGCGTCTCGACGACATGGCGACAAACACACTCTACAAACGCAACTCTTCCTCTTCTCCGTGGGAGCGCAACAAGACCACGCCCCCTTTTTTTGTGTATTCCTGTGGGCGGAGGTTAGTCAAAAAACTGTTCTAGTGACGTCATTAAAGCAGGAAGTAGAGGGATGTAGTCCAAACCGGCCGTTCGATGTAGGCGACTTCTGTTAAATAAAATATCTCGCTTGGCATTGAACTTTGAGCTTTATAATTTTACAGATATTATTTATACTCTAACAACATTACACAGTAACTAAAGTTTGAAACATGGGATCACGAAGAACGGGACCTTTAAAGAAAACATGAACATAAGTTTAAGTTACGTGCAAAATAATTTTAATGCGTTTAAGGTTTTTATACATGCTTGTTATTTTTTGATTCACGCTTATATTTTGATCCGTGACCATGTTGTTTGCTATTCTGATCATTTTGTATTATTTTTTCAGTTTGTGCAATATATTTGTAAATTTTTGAATCACGCTTATTATTTTTTGATCCGTGGCCACAATACATTTGGCGGGATATTGATCCCATAGTATTTGCCCTCCAGAATGATCAAATGGCACACTTGAACTCATCTCACCTGAGCACTTGTTGACTGAACGTGTCTTTCTGCTCATCAGAGACACGCGAGGACGGGAAGCCTGGCGAGCGCAGAGCTTCTTTGAGCCACACCGTCAGCAGAGCAAAGCAATGCTTGTTCAGACAGAAGAGCACCTCTGCAAACTGGTCCATCAGACTGCGGGACGACTGACCACCGATGGCCTGACAAAAAAAAAAAAAAACCCAGATCAGACTCTTGTGCGTTTTTCTTTACAGGATCATTTTACAGTAACCTTCATATACTGTGAACCTCTGGTGAAAAGTTGTGCGCTCACCTCCAGTACAGCCAATAGGAGGAGTTTACCGTTTTCCTGTACGACCCGACCGACAGGAGGAACGTCAGCGCAGTGGGGTATTAGCTCAGTCTGCAGTCAACGCAAATAAAGGAACAATTCAACACTGCGCACAGCTAACATTTATAATGGTATATTTCACAGGAGGAAACTAAAGGTCAATACACACACAGAGCATCTTGCCATTCAATCAAAACAATATACATTACTGGTCAAAAGTTTGGAATAATGAATATACTTTTAAGGTTTAAATACAATTTAAAATAATCGTTTTCTGTTTGAATATATCGTAATATGTAATTTATTCCTGTGAGCGAAGCTGAATTTTTAGCATCAGTCTTCAGTGTCACATGATCCTTCAGAAATCATTCAAATATGATGATTTGCTGCTCAAGAAACATTTATCATTATTATCAATGTTGAAAACAGTTGTGCTATATCTATATCTATCTATCTATCTATCTATCTATCTATCTATCTATCTATCTATCTATCTATCTATCTATCTATCTATCTATCTGTCTATCTATATCTATCTATATATGTGTGCACTTTTATTCAGCAAGGATGCATTAAATTGATCAAAAGTTCTATTTCAAATAAATGCTGTTCTTTTTAACTTTCTATTCAACAAAGCATTGTGAAAAAAAAATGATCATGGTTTCCACAAAAATATTCAGAATTATCAGAGAACATTGATAATAAGAACCATTATTAATAACAGCGCCAATAATAATTGAGCAGCAAATCATCATATTAGAATGATTTCTGAAGGATCATGTGACACTGAAGACTGGAGTAATGATGCTGAAAATTCAGCTTTGATCACAGGAATAAATTACATTTTAAAATATATTAAAATAGAAAAGTGTTTTTGTAATTGTAATATTTCACAATATTACTATTTTTCATCAAATAAATTATTTCAAACTTTTGACCAGCAGTGTATTCCTCTGCTCTTGGTGCGAATAGGCCTTCAGATTGTTACGACAATTTCTGACTTACAAAGAAAAGACAGGTAGATTTGACTGTTGGGGCTTCTGGGAATTTCAGTGACAGCACTCCTACGGCCAAAACACAGCGGCATTAGAGAAATGACTCTGTATTAAACATTTCAGAGGCTCAGACGTTCACACACACCAAAGAAGAAGGATCCATCAGTGTTTTCTACATTTGAAACAGACTTACCACAGTGGAACACGGCTTTCACGTCAAGACTCTCTGATAAGAATAAATCGGGCTTCCGTTTGAGGGCCTACGAATCAGACAGAGCCAATGAACAGAGCACATGACTCAAACCCCGCCCCTGGAACCCTGTCAATCACTCATGTGCCACTCATGTGCCCACCCCCCCATCCCCATCACTCACTCCCTATATCTGTCTAGCTCTAGAAAATCAACCAAACGTACATATTTAATGCAAACAGATCAGGTAAGTAAGAAATCAACAGCAAAAAAACTAAAATACTGAAATTTAATAGAAACTAAAGGTATGATGATTTTTTTTCTCTCTTTAGCGTTTTTCACTTGTTTTGTTCACATCTGTTCAATCACTACTTTCTCTGCTCAGTTGGACTGAATGCAACAGAAATCTAAATAACATGTACGATAAAGACAACTGATGCATTAAGAAACTCATTGAGGATGAGAGGATATTTGAGAAAGACACAGAGAGAGAAACCGAGAGAGGGAAAACCTCATGAGAACTTCATGAGGACCAAATACATAAATGAGGGAGCCAATTCATTTGATTCAATTGATTGAGATGAATTCATTTAGGCTTTCATCGGTTTAAGGGCTGGAATGACACTGGAAGGGGGTAGAGGGTGCTTGTGGGATTTTGACTCTTTCAACTGTGTTATATTTTATGTTTATATTTATGTCAAAGTGACATGATTTACATGATTTAATTCTAAGAAATACAAATAAATTAATACTTTCTGATTCAGCAAGGATGTATTAAATTGATCAAGTGACAGTAAAGACATTTATAATGTTACAATATATATATATATATATATATATATATATATATATATATATATATATATATATATATATACAGACCCTTTCCAAAAAATTAGAATATCATGGAAAAGTTTATTTATTTAATTCCATTCAAAACGTTAAACTTCCATAGATTATAGATTCAGGGCCCACAACTTAAACAATTTCAAGGATTTAGTTGTTTATTTGTACATAATCTGGGCTTCCAGCTCATAAAACCCACGAAAACAGGATTTCAAAAAATTAGAATATTACATGAAATCACACAGTAATTACACAGTGATACCATGGTCATTGAACCAGGTTTTGGTTCTTTTGGCAGTGTGGGCAAGTGCAAATCCTGCTGGAAAATGAAGGAAGCATGAAGTGCTCTGAAAATGTCCTGGTAGACGGCTGCGTTGACTCTGGATTTAATAAAGCACAGTGGACCAAAGTCCTCTTTTCTGATGAGAGCAAATGTTGCATCTCATTTGGAAACCAAGGTCCCAGAGTCTGGAGGAAGAATGGAGAGGCACACAATCCAAGATGCTTGAAGTCCAGTGTGAAGTTTCCACAGTCTGTGTTGGTTTGGGGAGCCATGTCATCGGCTGGTGTTGGTCCACTGTGCTGTCCACTCAACGCAGCCGTCTACCAGGACATTTCCAGAGCACTTCATGCTTCCTTCAGCAGACAAGCTTTATGGAGATGCTGACTTCATTTTCCAGCAGGATTTGCACCTGCCCACACTGCCAAAAGAACCAAAACCTGGTTCAATGACCATGGTATCACTGTGTAACTACTGTGTGATTTCATGTAATATTCTAATTTTTTGAAATCCTGTTTTCGTGGGTTTTATGAGCTGGAAGCCCAGATTATGTACAAATAAACAACTAAATACTTGAAATCGTTTCAGTTGTGGGCCCTGAATCTATAATCTATGGAAGTTTAATGTTTTGAATGGAATTATGGAAATAAATAAACTTTTCCATGATATTCAAATTTTTTGGAAAGGGTCTGTATTTATAAAAGCTGTTCTTTTGAACTTTCTATTCATCAAAGGATCATGAAATAATTTATCATGGTTTCCACACAAAAATATTAAGCTGTGCAACCATTTTCAATTTCAACATAAAATGAAATGTAATAATATATATTTATATTACATTAATATAGAAAAGTCATTTTAAATTGTAATATATATATTTATATGTATATATATATATATATATATATATATATATATATATATATATATATATATATATATATGTATATATATATATATATATATATATATATATATATATATATATATATATGTATATGTATATATATATATATATGTGTGTATATATGTATATTTTAATACATATATATGTATATATGTGTATATATATATATATACATATATATGTATATATGTGTATATATATATATATATATATATATATATATATATATTTCTTTTTTATTATTAAAATATACATTTAAAAACATGTTAATATTCAGTTCCATTTTTAAAGGAAGTGAGAAAAAAAGTATAATTATTGTATAATTATTGGAATTTACCATTTTTTGTGGATGACACTCAAAAAAATATACTTTTATATTGATATAAAGCCACTGCAAAGAGGAAGATCTTTATTATTTACTTATTTTATTAGTGGCCTATAAATAGTACAGAATCTAAAAAAATAAAAATAAATCAATATATTAGTCCACCTTCACTGTAAAAAAATAAAAGAATTTTTTTTTTTTATTGTGGCGAGATGCAACCAAAATCACAGCCAAGTTGAGACATTTAATATACAGCTACAAGGAGCAGGATTTTGGATCGAATGAGAAGTGCACAGATCAGAGGTTCTGTAGTTCTGTCTGACTATTGGACGAGAGAGCTGTCAATCATCCAATAGGAAAACCCCTCAGGTCAATTCCAGAGCCCGAGCAAAACAAGGGTCTGAAAAGACCGTGACACAGGACGGAAAGGAAGAGAAAGTGAGAAAGAAAGAGACAGCGAAAGAGAAGAGAGAAACCCAAAGTGAATGAAATAAGAAACCAAAAACACACCTGAGCTTGGAGTTGCATAAATGAATCAACAATATCAGGATGATCCCTGGGCCCTAAAATATAATAAAGATGAAACTTAAGAAATAATAATAATAATAAGAATATATACAAACAGCAACAAAACAGATCGAACAGTCATGTGGAAAGGAAAAGTCAACTGGACGGAAATAATCGCACGTGTGAGAGAAATAGGGCAGAGAAAGAGGAGGGAACATGAACGACTTGAAGGCAGTTGCGATAAAACAAAAGAGGAAAAAGAAAAAGACAGATCAATGAGTCCGTTCTGAGGGGGAGAAACAAAGAAGGAAAACAAAAAGAAGTAACGAGAGAAAGTAAAGAAACCTAAAAAACAAAAGAAACAGTGGGTTTGGAGTGGGAACCCAGGAGGCACCTGTTACTGTGATGACACTTGTGTTTCTTTCTTTCTTTTTAGTGTGTTTTATTTGTTTTCATTGTCTGTAAATTCAATTCATACACCCGACTAGCCCGCCGCGGCTGGTGAGTGCTTGGTTCCCACGGCCACCCCGAAAGAGCAAGGTAGCAGTCAGTCCCAAACTTCCCTCCCTTTGCTGTTCCCAAACTCCAAACAAGACCCCGCCCCCACAAACCCAGACCCCGCCCAGCCCACCAAACCCTGCCCCTTCACAGAAAACAAACAACAAACAAACACACAGGCCACGGCAGATCCTCTCGGCCAAGTCACCTGAGCGGGATAAGAGTGTTATCTCACATTTCTGCTGATTTGGAAACAATGTGGTTAAAACAGAAGAACGTGGAGAGTGACAAACAGGAAGTGATGGATGCAAGCGTGGTTAGTGCGCTAGAGGGCACATGCAAATAACAACTGTGTGTGTGCGTGTGTAAAGTAGGGAGTCATGCTGGATCATTTTAGGCTGTTTTCACACTTCTTATCACTGGTTGATCCAGAGTTCGATACCATCAAAAATTAAATTGTCATTATATGTCATTCCTAAAACGAGTTGGTGTTTTGACAAGAAAAAAAAATCTTGTTCATGAACACTGAATGAATACACCATAAAAATTATTATTGGATTATTTACACAATCCAAACAAATGGAAAGTTTACATGCAATTCAAATACATAAATCTTAAATTTAGGCCTAAATATGTTTTTGAGTGAATAGGAATTTATGTTTTGTTGTTTTAATAATAAAACGTTAACATAAATCCTGCATGTGATTTGATGTTCTCTTAATGTCTGCTTACATGAAAGTGCAATAATTCTGATGAAATGTAAAAAAGAAATTTCTCAAATGAGAACATGATTAATAATATAATCAAATTTCTGCAGACAAGATCATTTCAATGAAAGCTTAAGTGTATGACAGAGTACGGCAAGCAGCGGATTTTCAAATGGTCTTGAAAAGAGATTCGGAAAGCGGCTTTGACGTCAAAGACCCCATTTACATTTGGTATTAAGATCCGTCTCAGGTGATCCAACTACAAGTGGTGAGTGAAAGAAACAGGTGCAAACAGGGGCTTAATTGTGTTATGGTTATTAATAATTGACACCACATTGCACAATGCATTCTGATGCATCCCAGATAACAGTGAAGAACCGCCTACTCACCTGTCAATCAATCAGATCACACGAAATGTCTATTAATACCAGGTGTAAACAGGACTGAATGCATTCGGATCCAGATCAGAAACTCTAGTGTGAAAACGCCCTTGAATTGAGCGTGTGTGTGAGAAACTCATTGGGTAAAAATCTCAAACAGAATAACAGGATCAAAAGTCACCACACCTTTTCAGAAAACAAGAACGGTTTCAAAAACATGCTCATTTCTGAACTCCGTTTCTGTGTGCGCGGGTTTAAAAAAACAGATACATGCAAACAACAGGAAGAAGTGACTGTAAAGACATCAAAACCACATGATTTCCTTCACCCTCTGCATCTGGTTGTTCCCAGCATGCCTACCTTGCTGGAAGATGTTCAGAGTAACAGAAGTCACCAGTTCGAACAGTGCTTTGATTGGGGGGAAATGATTCGTTTCACTGGCAAATATATGGACCATCTGCAAAAAAAACAAAATGAATCAAGTGAAACTCCACAAAGGAAGACGCACAGCACATGTAGGTTTCTGCAGAGTTTTTAAAAATCATATTTGAGACTTTTTAAGACCTGCACAAATGCCATATGTCCATACAATCTCAAAATAAATCATGTATATCAGATCCTTAGAGAAGCACACATTCAACTGCAAAACATGATAAAATACTCTAAAAATGTAATACTCTAAAATACTAAATGAATAAGATATTTTTTATTTAATATCTACATTTGCATTGAAATTGGTTTATGCACTAATATATTATTACATACATATTAGACGGCGATCGATATTGGATTTTGCAGATTCGGTAATATTATGTTTAAAGAAAGGCAATAAGATTATTGCACCAATACTGGTAAAATGTATATGAATGTGTTAATGTTCTTAGTCTTTCCTTCCTGTGACACAGCGGCATAGAGAGAAGCTCTAGAAGAGTTTAAGTTAAATTAAATGCTAAATACAGTTAATTATGTAATCAAAATAGTTTATCCATAATATGAGACTTTTAATAATATACAACCCCCAAAAAACAAATCAAAATCTTGGTTTGGCATGCCTATGCTTTACTACTTCCAGCTGCTCATTCAAAAAGATGAGGGGCCTAAAATATGCAAATCTTACAAATATCTTCAGCATATTACAATACACCCAGGGCTTGACATTAACACCTGCTAAAGGTGTAACACAGTCACTCCCCACTAGCCACTTTAGGAGGTTGAATTTTTAATATATATAGTATATTAATTGTAGTCTTCTCAAAAGACATCTGAAATTATAAACTAATTGCAATGTGACACTACAACTCCCATGAGCACTTCCTGCACACAGTGTTTGCTCATCGGTCCATTCGTGAAGCCTATTGCCTTGTGCGCTAGTGACCGACATTACACGATGACGGCACATAAAAAAGCTTAACAAAACCCAGAGAGTTGGGGTGTGTTCACACTTGGCATATTTAGTTGGATTAAAATGAACCCTGGTGCGATTGCTCTGTTAGTGTGGTTCATTTGAATAAGTGTGAACAGTGCCATCTGAACCCTGGTGCACCAAACAAGCGGACCGAGGCGTGAAAAGATGGGTCTAGGTCCACTTTCAAACAAACTCTGGCACGGTTCGACTGAAATATGAACGCAACATGGACCAAAGACATGTAAACGAACCAAAAACAGGAACATGATGTCACAAGATGTGACCATAAAAAGGACAGAATGCTCAAGCATGCCTGTTTTCTCTCGTCATAGTCGCGATGTTGCCCATCACAGTTCAGTACAGGCATCAGAACCGCGTCTCCTCGCAGCAAATCTTAGTTTGTGTGTGTGTGACGGAGGGATTACTGACGCTGTTTTGACTCCTTTACACATTTATAAGCTCTTCATGAGTTCTCAGCTAGTCAAAATACCTAGTCAAAAATCAATATGTATGTATCCCAGAACACAGCATTGGTTTGAAGTTTTAATAATCACATTATTCGTCGCGTCATCGTGATTCCTGTTTTTACGACCCCGAATTTAAGATCTCTTAAAATTATATTTAAGACTTTCTTATGCTGTGTAAGATATTTTAGACTGTTAAACTTGATCAAACTGAACTTTTAAGGACCCACAGGAACCCTAAAATTACTGCCTGTATAAACACTCATTTGTCATTGTGTGTGTCGTGTACCTGGCGGGTTAAGTCCAGTGCAGACGCCTGCGGTATGGTACTGTACATCTGCCCCAACATCGCACTCAACTGAGACACCATGGGGGCAAAATCGTGCAGGAGAGTTTTCACAGACTTCTCAAAGATGGCACACACCGCCTGAGAGAGAGAGAGAGAGAGAGAGAGAGAGAGAGAGAGAGAAGAATTACATCTGTCCTGCACACAAATTCTGCTTCCATAGTGAGGAATGAATATGATCAAATTTGAAGGTGATGCAGAATAAGGAGCTTGAGATGAATCTCACCTCCACAACCTGCGAGTCGTTCAGCCATTTACTGAGGACCGTCTGTATCAGTGCAAAGACTTGCTGGAGCACCACCACCACCTAAAACACACAAACACACTATAGTCCACCTCTGACACACGGACACACATGCTGCGGCGTGACCGTGGAGAGCAGGCGTGCTTACAGGGTTGGGGCCGGTCTGAGGCGGGGCTGATTTGATGGGCGGGGCGTTCTCTCCTGACTCCTCCTCCTGTTTGGTGATGTCCAGCGTGGTGAAGAGATTGGACAGCAGACCGAGGATGTGAATAATGGCCAGTTTATTCGAGGGGTTGGGCTGAAAAGAGAAAACAGGGTCAGATTGTTATTCGATATGCCTTTTCATTTTAAAAGGGCTTTATTTCACATACAATTTATATTTTGTCGATATTTCATGAAGAAAATCAGTCGTTACTTAGACATCCATGGCCATTTTCCCTCTCAATCACACTTTGGATTAAACCGACTGTTTTTGTTATGTTTATGTTGTGTACCTTTAAGACAACTGTGCATAATGACATCAATTGTGAGTGGCTATACTTCACATATTAGCATAGCTCAAACTGTTGTTCGTCAGGACTGAACATTTGAAGTAAATAAAATCTAAATATGGCTTAGTGCGATAATAAAGAAATTGAGATGATATAATAAACATGAGTATTGTAATTTTAGAGTTGTACTTGTTATTTTACAGTGAAATAGAATTACACATTTTTAATTATTATTTACAATTATGTGTTTATTAATAAGTACAATTATTTTATAATTATACTGATATTATAGTTAACTAAAACTAAAACCATAAAAATACAAATAATTTTTGTTCCCTGAAATAAAATAAACGTGAATTGAAATGAAATAAAATATTACTTTATTTCAACTAGTTGCCAAGGAAGCATTTCTCATTTTCATTTAGTTTAACTTGATTTATTATAATAACTAATACTGAAATAAATGAATAAAAACTATAAAAATGACAAAATTACTGAAAATACACAAATAAAAACTAATTCAAACTATTAATAAAAACTATAATAGCATCTCAATGACACTAAAATAACACTGTGCCATAGTACATTTCAACACATTTAACGAAACGAGCAAGAAAAATCCCTTGAATCATGTAAAATAACGAGACCCGGCGGGTGGGGTGGGCGTGCGCTCTGAACCGGCACTCCCGGGATCATCAGCGGTAATTAAACAGTCGTTAAACATCCATTAGGCCAACAGTCTAATTACTGCTGTTAGCTCCATGACAACAGCTCAGTGATTGGCCGAGAGGCAGAGCGAGTCGCTACATTGTCTTACTTCCTTTATGACATCATGCACACAAGCACAAAAGGAAAGAGACGCTCAATTAAACATTTAACAAAGGCATCGTTGCACAAACGACCTTTCCTTCAAAAGGTTAACCTGGAATAACATTATAACATTATGCTATAAAATACCGGTACGTACATGATAGTAAAAATCATTCATGTAGAATTCAATTGATATGATGTCAGAGATGCATGCATGTGTTGTCTATTAAACTGCTTCAAAAAGCTCATCCAATCAGATATCAGAACTGGAATCGTTTGTTTTATAAAGAATATGTGAAGAACTGTGCACTGAGGTCCTGTTTACTTTGGGTATTTTTAGCCAATGTACTGACAGCCCCATCTGAAAATAACATCAGAGCTGATACATGAGATGTGAGTGTCTAGACTCAGTGTCTGTGACCAGCAGGGGGCGCTGTGTGAGCGCCCCATCACAGCCTGTTTACTAAGGCTGATGTAATGTCTTTCTGGGAAGGACCAGACAGGGAGGAAAGATATTAGAAAACGAAAGTCAAAAATAGACATGCAGCATCTAGAGAGAGACGAGATATGGAAATAGATGAGATGAAAAATAAATGCAATGCAAAAGTATTTAGAAGATAGATTATGATGTTTGCATATGGTTGCCAGGGCACTGCAATGTAGTTGCTAGGGTGTTTTAGTTGCTCACTGAAGTGAGCCATTGTTAAATTCTGGTTTCAATGGAAGACATTTTTTGCTCATTTTAAAAAAAAATCTTTTTATCTCAGCCAGATTAATATCATAAGTCTAAACACTTTGAAAAAAGAAAAAGCTGCACATTTTGAGGCTGTCTGTAGATATGCGGCAGGGTGCAATACTAATTAAATAGCTTTATTCCTTCCGTTTTATCTTAAGAGAAATGAAAAATAGTGATACACCAAAATTAATTTCTCATCGAAACACCAAAAGTTTTCCTTAAGCCAAAAACTGAAATGCAAGTATCAATCACTTAATCAAATGTATTTACCAATCAACAACACCAAATAAAAAATTAGTTGTAAATTGCACATAAGAGTAATAATATGCAATAAGCAATAATAATTTTTATTCTGAAGTGAACTAATCCCTTAATATATCATTGAAAAGTTATTTCAACTTGTCAATGATATATTAAAGGATTAGTTTACTTCAGAATAAAAATTTCCTGATAATTTACTCATCCCAATGTCATCCAAGATGTGACCTTTCCAACGTGATTACGTAATGTATGGCGCATCGCAGAGCTGGTGCAAGATGAGCATTTGTGGTTAAAAAAAAAAACAAAGTATATAATTATTTTTTGGAATATGACCGATCGTTTGGCTAGATAAAGACCATTAGTCCTTGGCTGGGATCATGTAGAGCCCTTTTAAGCTGCACTGAAACTGCAATTTGGACCGTCAACCTGTTGCACCCCATTGAAGTTCACTATATAGAGAAATATCCTGGAATGTTTTCCTCAAAAACATTAATTCATTTCTTTTCGACTGAAGAAAGAAAGACATGAACATCTTGGATGACATGGGGGTGAGTGAATTATCAGAAAATTTCAATTCTGAAGTGAATTAATCCTTTAGTTCACCCAAAAATGATAATTGTGTCATTAATTACTCACGCTCATGTCGTTCCAAACCCGTAAGACTTTTGTTCATCTTCAGTAACACAAATGAAGATATTTTTGATGAAATCTGAGAGCTTTCTGTCCCTCCATTGATTGTTGAATAATGTCGTTATTTTGGGGGGGTTTTGCACACAAAAAGTATTCTCGTCACTTCATAATATTAAGGTTGAACCACTGTAGTTACATGGACTATTTTAACAATGTCTTTACTACCTTTCTGGGCCTTGAAAGTTGCTCTCAGATTTCATAAAAAATATCTTAATTTGTGTTCTGAAGATGAACGAAAGTCTTGCTGGTTTGGAACGACGTGAGGATGAGTAATTAATGACAGAATTTTCATTTTTGGGTGAACTATCCCTTTAATAAAAAAAATATTAGATGTAATAAAAAAATGTTTTCATGACATTTATTCAAACATACATTAAATAATGAAGACAACAGGTCAAGTTAAAATATAATGTTGTGCATACATATTTAGGAAAATGCTGCTCTCTAGAGTTATTTTTTTCTAACTAACGAGTTTATAGTTATTCAATAGCTTTTCATGAGGTTAATGTAATGTTACATATTGTTTACAAGCTGTTTTATTGATCTTTCCACAGCTGAAACATTGATTGAGTGATTTCATAAAAGATGACAATTAAATTAATGTCACCATTTCTGTCAATGTTTTCGGCCCTCAAAAATTTGAAAATTCATTTTCAACCAGACCACAATTTTGGTGCATCACTAACGAAAATATTTTGCTCTTTTTCAGCATGTATAAACTTCAAAACAAACAAGGACAGCACTTATTCCATTACATCCAGAATGTTTTGGCAGTAAAAGAGAGAATGCTTGAAGGTTATTTTCAATTATAGGTATAATTTTAAATTATACAACAGTTACTGCCAGTCCCCTGATCTGCTGTTTTATGAGTTTTTACATTGATCCTGCTTCAGCTTTTTTTGGCAACACTTCTATTTGTGCAGCAAAAATAGATCAAATATTGTGCTTGAAATGTCACTTACTTCAAGGGATAATTCACCCAAAAATGAAAATTCTGTCATTAATTACTCACCCTCACGTCACTCCAAATTCGTAAGACATTCGTTCATCTTCAGAACACAAATAAAGATCTTTTTGATGAAATCTGAGAGATCTCTGTCCCTGGTCTGTCAATGAAGGGACAAAAAGCTCCCAAATTTCATCAAAAATGTCTTAATTTGTGTTCTGAAGATGAACGAAAGTCTTACAAACTTAGAATGACATGAGGGCGAGTAATTAATGACAGAATTTAAATTTTTGTGTGAACTAACCCTTTAGTATGAATCCATGCAGGGCTCTCGGTAACATTAAGCGGATTTCTCCTGCAGTTTACTCTTCCAGCGCCCAGAGTAATGGCAATCTGTTCCTGCTGAGAAATGTTCCATCCTATGACACACTCACGCAGACACAGGGTCTGTTCACACGCGACCGAGCCAAACGAACACACGGATAAACAAACCCAGAGGACTGAGAGGACTAAGGGCGAGCAGTTTGATGTCTCACCGTCTCTTCTGCTAGTTTCTCCAGTTGTTGGATGTACGGAGTGATCAGAGATTGAAGGTTCCTCAAGATCTCCTCCACCGGCAGGGCAGACAACAGAAACCCCAGAGCCTGCATCAACCACATGCACTGGCTCGTCTAGAGAGAAAGAGAGAGATTGAAAATAGGAACAGGTGTAATACCAGGTGTGATGCATTTCCGGCTTCATGTATTGTTTTTGGCCTCACTGAAAGTGGAAAAGCTGTGCGAAGTGCCAAAAATCACTGCCAACCATATTTCATGTTTGATAAACAATTATGCCCAGGGATCTGCTGAATTTTTTAAATCAAATTAAAGACCTGCACAAATAAAATTAATAACATATGTCCATACACAACAAAACCATTCAATCTCAAAATAAATCATGCATCTCAGACTTAAATACATACTTTACATTCAAATTGAAATTGGTTTATGTTAGTGTTGTCGTATGTATTGATATATCAGTGCATAAACAAGTGTTGTCAAAAGTACCAACTTCGATACCAAGTTGGAACTGAAATTTTAGAAATGTGATGACACCAGCGTTTCCTCTTAGTATTTTGAGCGCTGTGGAACAGATTCTTAAACACCTCTGATTGGCCATTGTGTTCACACACTCAACATATATGTCTCTGATTGGCTACAATGATCAACGCTTCAAAATGTTGATCAATAAACCATTTGATGCTTTGTGTAGCCCTTGGTTAGGATACTACGCAAAGTAGAATTTGATTTCAAAACGGTTGACCATAATCGACAAATTAACATTTATAGCTCTATGAAATCAGCTTTATCTGAGCAAAACCAAATGGGTTTACTCATCGAAATAAATACAAACTCACCTTGTGAATCTGTTTAATAAGCACTTCCTGCATACAAGAAGAAATAAAAGCAAGACATTTAGAGGAGAAAAACTGTTTAAACGTGTCTCATATGTGTTAGTATCATCATTAGAGCATGTAATACCTGTGACACAGCGACTATATTGGCAGCGTACGGGGGCAGGTCGTATTTGCACTCTCTGCAGATCTTCTTTAGTGTGGAGACGCTGGAAACAGACAGGTCTGGATTGCCCAATGCCTGCAAAACCAGTGGCAGAACGCTGCTCAGCATCACCGGATGATCCGCCAACCACTCCGCCAACGCTCCTACAGGGAGACACGTAATGGGTAAATATCTGGGCTGGAACACAAAACTAAGTGTCTGTGTGGGAAAGTAATTATGTGTAATTGTCTGGTCTTGACCAAAGTGTGTGAAAACAGTCTAAATTGCTTCAGATGGCAAATGACAATTTCCTAAAACACAGAAATGGCACAACGACTGTTTTTAATGTTACAGGAGCGCCGATACGCAAGCACACACACCGATTGTGAACATTACGGTGTCAGCCAGCTGGACGTTGTTTATGTTGATTCGTGGAATGAGGCCAATGAGTCCTGGGATGACATCAGAGTAGTTCACATCTATCGTTTCGGCGATGGACTGGAATCCGTACAGCAGTGCTTCTGTATGCTGGAACAAAATAGACACATTCCTGTTAAAAACCCCATGTAGGGTTGCAAGATTTGGGTTGGAAAATCCAATTGCGTTTTTCTGATGAAAATTGTAATTACCATTTATAGTTTTTTATTTATTTTTTTAACTCCAGATTTGCTATCTTTGTTTAAGGGGCTGCACAATTTTTTAATTATATGCAATTATAGGCATTTCTGTGATTGTATATTGATATGACTATAAAATAATAATAATTATATTATTATTACTAAATAAAAATGTTAACCAAAATAAGAAATATTATTGTTAATTATTACTACTGATAAAGTAAGGAAGATTACAGCCAGTGAGTCAGAATCACTTATCACACAGCTACTTAGTAAAATAAATAACTGAAATGTTGATTTGAGTTTAATTGAATTTATTTTTAAATAGATTTGCTTTATGGTAGAAAATGAAGTTGTACTTCTGATGAAACGAGACACTGACACTGTTTTTCATGTTTAATATGATAAAGCTGCTTGATTTTTAGCTAATCTATTATATAAAGTGCTATATAAGTAAACGTGACGTGACTTTACTAGAGTGCCGAATTGCAGAGCTTGTGCAAATAATTGTTAATTATTGTAATACTTCTATTATAATAATTTAATTTTACAGTACTAATACTTATTTAATTCTAATATTTGTACAATTTCTAAAATAAATATTCATATTCATTTTATACTTACTCTTAATTTCTTCATTTTCAAATGTTGGAAATGGAAAAACACAGGGAACCCTTAAATCATCTTCTCTTAAGTTGACAACATTCAGTTTATAAGAGCTTCTCATTACAAGTTTGGGAAGATAGTTGGCGCATTCATAAGTGACCCAAGCCGCCTTTTTTATGTGTTTTATGTGGAGCCACATTTTCTGTGAACTGAGCCGCTCTGAGACGCTCTCGTGTAAAAGAACACAGAGCCGAGCTTCACTATGAAACAAGAAGCATATATATTTATTTACTGAAATCAGTCTTAACCAATTTATAATCACACTAAGCCATATCAGTTTGAGTTTTATTTTAATTACTTGTGCACAAAAGTTTGCCCCTTTGCTTTGTTTGTTTAATGAAACAGCAAAAACAATGGAAACTGAATCCATTATCTTCTGACCTGCCATGATGGTGTTTGTTCTGTGTTGGTGAGGAGTCGCCCGAGTTTGTCGTACAGGTTACTGAGTAATTCGGCTCCCAGCATCTCGTAGACGTACATCAGTGTGTCAGATATATCCACCCTAAAAGAGTCAAACATCACACAAATGCATTATTGTATCAACCCTTCACTCGCTTTGTGTTGATATTCGTTTTTTAAGACAATTAAATCAAAAAGTTTTAGCCACACATTTTCAATATTTAAATATTAAAGTATTATTAAATATTTCATTAAATATGAAATATTTAAATACATTTTAAATTGTAATATTTGTGTATTTTAATAATATTTAATATTGCACATTCCTAATAAGAAAAGCAACATTGTCTACTGTGCCAATTCAGCAAATCCAACAGGAAACTGCTGAGTGTAGAAGAAATTTTTACAACAGGCTCATGAGAAAATTAATCACACACACACACACACACACACACACACACACACACACACACACACACACACACACACACACACACACACACACACACACACACACACACACACACACACCTGTAGATCCTGAACTGCTCCTTCTCGTCTGATGACCAGGAAGCATACTCCTCGTCCGTGGGGAACTGCGCTTTGTGCAGCAAAACGTCTACGAGCTGGAAATACACGGGCCTGTAGACCTGCAGATACACGGCCTGCTTCTCTGCCTCAAACGACATGATGTCATCCTGAAACACATGGCCAGACATCAACAAATAAACACTAAACTACTGATAAAGTAAGGAAGATTACAGCCAGTGAGTCAGAATCACTTATCACACAGCTACTTAGTAAAATAAATAATTGAAATGTTGATTTGAGTTTAATTTAATTTATTTTTAAATAGATTTGCTTTATGGTAGAAAATGAAGATGTACTTCTGATGAAACGAGACACTGACACTGTTTTTCATGTTTAATATGATAAAGCTGCTTGATTTTAAGCTATCTATTATATAAAGTGCTATATAAGTAAATGTGACGTGACTTTACTAGAGTGCCGAATTGCAGAGCTCGTGCAAACGTTGCTAAGATCAGATGCTTATCTTATGCTTTATTATAAAAATAAAATAAAATTTAAAAAAAATCTCAATTTTGTTGTGTTTATTTTGTTATTGAGAGGAAAATGTGCAGCAGCACATATTTATATATTGTTCACCCCTAAGCAAAGAACAAAAAAGAACTTTGCCATGAGTATATCGGGGCCTTGACTAATACGATAACCAATTAATATTAGTAATAATTAAATTTTATTTTTATAAAGTAATTATTATATTTCATAGAATAAAAAAATATAAATAAAAAAATAAAATAAATAAATATTTTATATAAAGCAATAATATCCATACATCCATTATCCAAACCAGTTGTCTTTTGTAGGGTCGCTGGGATCCTGGAGCTAAATAAAATAATATTTTTTTAATAAAATAAAAATAATAATAATATGCAATGCTTCATGCAATAAGGTGGTCACTGTTGAAAAAAATCGGCAGTGTTAAAATTTGTGTTGAAATCACACTGACTTGTGTTTTAACCTCAGAGAGCATGGCAGGTTTGTACTGAAAAGTTTATAAATTGTTAATATTCTATTTCTCTATGGAGAAATTGAATGGAACATCCATAAACTAATAGTTTTGCTACTGGATTTAAGCCTTTAAACATATACATAAAATACTCAATGCAGACTGTTAAGACAGGCAAGGACACAGGCAAAGGACATTCTTGAATATTCAACACGTGACGACACACACTGTAGTAAACACACACAGCACAGGTGAACAGATACTGTGTGAAGGACGGTTCAATGTCTCTAACAGCCACTCTCCATCACTACTGCATATTTACACTAGCCTGGAAATCCAGACCCAAATCTGAAAGATTAATGGTCTGGCATCGACTAATGAAAATCGGCCAGCTCGAGGGGCGGCACCAAGCATGCATTTGAAAATCTCACATCACGCAATTGGATAACACTACGACCAATCACAACAATAAGCCCCATAGGCTTAGCTACCAGCGGAGCTAACTGGTAGATTAGACTCTCGCCGTCGGCAAAACAGCAAAAATGTCCTTCTTGCAAAGGAACGATTCGAGCGCCGTCTTCTGTTCCTCTTTTAGATAAAAAGTCAAGTCTAACTCGTTCATTGTAGCGGCCAAAGCCGTTTCAAACAACTGGTGTTCATCCACAGCCATCTTGCAATGTTTACTAATGACTTCGACGTCACAGCGCTGTCGTCATCTTTAGCTCGCCTCTGGCCCGCCTATATCAGATAACCCGATGTGATTGGTGCAGCTCGGATACAAGGGCATATTTAATGAGCATCATTACTCAACGCCAGAGTAAACTCGCTGAGCAAATTCAACTTGTGCTCTTTCCAGGGAAGATTTACACACAAACAAACACACAGACAACACATTACAAATAATGAACAGTGTGTTTTCTAACAGGTGCGACTCTAAAATTGTGTACATACAATAGACTGAAGTGGCTTAAATAATGTCAGTATGGACAAGTAACTGAAGTCAAAATCATTCCCAATTCAGTAGCAAGTCCTGAACTGACATTATATTCTGCTTCTGTGTGACTGTAAGACTTTGTCATCCATATATCATCACTATCATCAACAAGTGCTGGATTTGAGGGAAAAATACACTAATTAATCTATGCACCTGCTCACCACTGAGGTCCTGAACAGATACAGGCACACTGTAGGTAGAGATGCAGTCGGTTTCAGATCTCAGCAGTGAGGCTCACCTGTAGTGTGTACCAGAAGGTGAGTGTGAGAGAGCTGGTGGTCTCGTTGACGGGGTAGTGTCCGGGGATGCCCGTGCAGAACATGATCATATTCACCAGTGCCAAAAAACTCTGCCAGTGCTCCACCTGCTCCAACAGAGCTCTGGCAGAAAAGAGGAGAAGAGACCTTCATCACACCAGCACTGCTTCATATCTGGAAAATCTTTATCATTAGCGATACACGATATATTGACCATACCAGTATCAGTAAATATTATATACAGGGCTTGACATTAACACCGTTGACTGATTTCAGCAGTGGTGTGTGAGGCCGGGTGTCCGTTTTTATTTCGGCTCCCATGTTAACAGGTTAGAGCTTGCACACCGCCTGCGTGACACGCATGTCTCAGGCGCGGCTCGAAAACCGACGCCTATTTTTCACGTGCCACGCAAGCGTGTTGGAAGCATTTCCGGGCAAAATAGAATATGAAAAATTGTTTTTCATATGAATAAATGACATTTGGATGTTTGAAAGTCTCTAGGGTTTGACATAAATGCAGATATAAATGTAATTTAAAAAAATAATAATAAATAATTCGCAATTTTCAAATATTGAACCTGTCAATACAGAATGAAATATTCTGTAGCCTATTTTGACGTCAATACTGCCGACGTTGTCTTTGCTGTATCAGTAGGCTATATAGTTATGTTTAACATGAAGTATAGGCCTTCCACAACTCTTTATATATTTTTTTTTTCTCCCAATTGTAGTCTTTTAAAAAGACGTCTGAAATAATAAACAGTGCAATGTAGTGTTGACAAAAATATAGATTTTTCGATACACCTCGATACTGAAACGGTTCCAATACTCATTTTCCACAGATACACGATACCAGCTGTGCTTTCTCTCTCTCTCATCTCTCCGACACGGTAGCGTGTTGACGCACAAACCCGCCTCCCCTCACTCACTTGGTTCATTTGCTCCAGATGAATGTTCTTGGTGTTACAGGGCTTGAATTTCGGCATGAAATTGAGTGTATTGCGCATAATTTGCCCAAAGTGTGTGAACAAAGTCACCTCTCAGTACTAAATTGAGTTGTTTTTCGCTGCTTATTGCGCTTAAACAGTCAAATACACACAAAATAATGTCGAAATACCATTCTTGGTGAGTATTCACATAAACACAGTCAGTTTTAAGTATCTGTTTTAAGTGAACGTAAATAGTTGAGAAAGAAAATGTGTAATAGTATAATAGGTCTGTACATCAGCTCTTAAAGTGACAGCAGCCTAATATTCCTGCTGCCAAATAATAATATTTATACGGCAGTTTTCCTCATGGTACGATATCAAAATTGTGGCCAGTGAAAATGCTGAGTGGCTAGTTACTTTGGAAAACCACTAGCCACAGTGGCTGGAGAGCAAAAAACTTAATGTCAAGCCCCGATTATATAAATTATATTTTTGTGGACAGTAAGATGTTTTTCTTTTTTTACTTTTATTCAGCAGGGATGCATTAACAATAAAGACATTTATAATGTTAGAAAATATTTTTATTCAGGTTTTTACAAGTCAATTATTTTTTTGTTTTATAATTAATAACATCCAATTAGCACAATAAATTAACAGCCCTATCAATTTGTTTTTAGAAAATGTTTTACCTTTTCTAATGGTGCTCAAATTACATTTCTTCACCTATTGTGCGTATTTGTACCTTGAATGATTCTCTCCCAGAGAGACGGCAATTCGACAGATGCCATGTGACGTCTCCATGTCTCCATTCTGTACGGCGTCTCGTAACTGTTCCTGTAACTGTAGCACCTGCGGCACCAACTTCAGGAGAGTGTTCACGTACCTGAAACACACGGACAATGCTTAGGACTCGACATGAAACCATATGTGACCCTGGATCACAAAACCAGTCACAAGTCGCACGGGTATATTTGTGGCAATAGCCAACAATACATTGTATGGGTCAAAATTATTGTTCTTTTATACTAAGAATCATTAGGATATTAAGTAAAGATCATGTTCCATGAAGATATTTTGTAAATTTCATAAAAAACATTTACTTTTGTGAGTGAATGCAGCAAAATCGCGAACATAAATGGACAAATTTAAAGGAGATTTTCTCAATGTTTCGATTTTTTTGCACCCTCAGATTCCAGATTTTCAATGGAAAGCTTATTTATTCAGCTTTCGGGTGATGTATACATCACAATTTAAAAAAAATTACCCATGTGACTGGTTTTGTCGTCCATGGTCACACATTAGCAACACAAAAGCTTCACAGGTAACTTTTTTGTTTGAACATTTTTTTAAATTATTTTTTTTTAAAAATAGGAGCAGCACATCAGTACAACATAAAACCATCTTCCAAACTGTGTTTTTGCCTTACACTAAACAACTATGGTGAGTCTATAATTAATTATATTTCAATTTTATACAAATATAAAATAAAATATAAACTCTCAAGATGGATTTCCCAGGAAACTGCATACTTTCATCATTCAACTGCATGTTTATGTGTCATATCCGCAAATAATGGAAAGAAGGTCAGGCCACTACTTGTAGCTTGGAGCCACAACAACTGAACCATGAACTGAAAAGAGTTTGCAAGAAAAAAAGGGAAAGTGACAGTAATAAAACACAAATCGACATAGTTTGCATAGCATCAGATTTGCTATGTCTATGTTGGTAACAATGCCAATCTCTAAACAAGCTACTGCTTTGCCTGTAAATAGACCTTGCCAAGTTATAGATTCCACCGTTATCTGATATGTATTAAAATAATTATGTCTGTCAGCATTGCCATACTTTTGCAATGCCATTTTAAAACGATTGATTTCATCAAGTCAAAACAATGGGACATAAGCTATTTATGGAGGAACAGAAAGCTCACAGATTGATGTCAGACTCTCAGAAGTCTTATGGTTTGGAACGACATGAGGGTGAGTAATTAATGACAGAATTTTTGGGTGAAATATCCATTTCATGCTGTACATTAGAATGACTGGCTTGGCTAATTCACTTCTAAACACATTCCCATAATGCTCTCTTGACAAAAACACAACGGACAACATTAACTCTCATCTGCAAAATGTACAGTTTTCTCTTCTCTTCAAATCATCAGATCACGCTCTCCTTCATTTGTCTACAGCTGTTACCTCATTCCCTCATGAACTTCTGTCATGTTCCTCACCCCTGCTGCCATCTCAGCGCTTCTGGAACAATCTGTCCTTTCCCTCTCTCTCTCCCTCTCCCTCTCGTCTCATCCTCTTTTTGGAGTCAACAGCAGGAAGGACACACAAGTGGAAATGTTAATGAGGTATGGACAGAGAAAAAGTATGAACGCCAGCTCATTACTGGCTCGTCTGAGGCTCAGCGCTCGACAGACACATCAGAAATCACGGCTCTGTGGCATTAAAGAGCGCTTCATTAGGGCAAACATCCTAATGAAACTCAAATATTCAGCGTAGGGTTGGGCCGACAGACGATGCATTCGCTCTTTAGTGGTCGGCTGCTGCAGAGCATGCCAAAATCGAAATTGCTGATGAGATGTAGAGGAAAATATCTAGTGGAAAATGAGAATGTTACATTACTATTAGGCTTTATTCAGATAGGGACAAAAAAATCTGATTTTTTTTGACAAATCTGACTCAAACCGTTTAGTTTTATTTGTAGCAAAATCTACAATAAAAATTACAGATAAAATAAATCATTAAATCTCCAGCATCTGATTGTAAATCAACCAAAACATTTGTGTTGGAGATCACGTGACAAAACAGGATAATTTTCTCTGAGAATGTGCTAAGTTTGACGATATTACACAGATTGTGATGTAATGTGGTGAGAATAAATTATAGACGAGTCCATGCGATTTACCAAAGACATGTTCCACAATTCGATAGGTCTTGTTTTCTTCATTTAAATCCATTTCTGCAGTGAAAAGAATGGCTGTCAAGCAGACACTAAACATCACTGAAGGATCTCATGTTTTTCTAAAGGGTTCATATCATGGAAAAGATTATATTTCTTGCTCTTTATTTAAAAAGAAAATAAGATACTGATGTACTATGTAAACACAAGTTCTGTTCCAAAACCCATGTTGGCAGCATTTAAAGGCATTTCAGGCAACCAACTGTTCCAATGTCAGGCAGAAACCTTACGTTGCATGCAGAGACACAATGTTCTGTCCAAATTCGAATGCAGTTTTGCACGCATCTTTCACAGAAGAGGCAATCACAGGATGCACACATTGCACAGTAATTAAAACATCATCTAAGATGAATGATGCAACATTTCATTAAGTACTGAAAGTAATGATCACGCTTCAGTCTATTCGTGTGTATTGTGAATCATTTATTGTGTAAACACGCTCATTTCAAAAGTCAAATCCTGCTTTCCATTAATTTATTATATATTAAATATCCTCCGCTTGGCATTTTGTCATTTCATGCCGTGCAGCTTTTCCTTTTTTCAGTGCGCGATCCAAATTTCTAGTAAATGGAAACTTGAAATCTTTTTAAAGTCGCACTCAGTTCAACAATGAAAAGCTGGAAAATGCTTATGAAAAACTTTTTTTTTTTTTTTGGAGCAATTGATACTTTTATTCTGCAAGGATGCATTAAACTGATGGGGGAAAAAAGTCATTTATAATGTTACAAAAATTTCCATTTGAAATAAATGCTGTTTTTTTTTACTACTTTCTATTTATCAAAGAATCCTACAAAAAAAGTATCACGGTTTGCACAAATAAAATAAAATGAAGCAGCACAACTGTTTTTAACATTGATAATAATCAGAAATGTTTCTTAAGCAGCAAATTAGAATGATTTCTGACAGATCCTATATAAATAAAATCTAGATAAACTAGCTGGTTGTTGGATGGCTAGTAAATTAGTCATGACCCATCCTTAGATGAAGAATGTGGTGTTTGCCGTGTCCTTCCTGGCTTCATTGATCTTATGGCTGGTGAGACTGTGGCTCTAGCGAGAGCATTTATTTATGAGTTCGGGTTTTAAGATGCTTTTACTTGAATAGGCTCTAAATAAATAAATAATCATGTCAATGACACTGCAGTCAAGGTCAAGAAGGGCTTTCAACACCATCAGGAAAATGTCACAGCACACCTGTTTGTGTTAAGATGGTGAACGTTGGGCTAATCAAAGGCTACGTGTTTTTCTTTCAAAACATTCTCAGTCCACACACACGCATTTTTAAGCATTTTCCGAAAGTTGCTCATCCACAATGAAGCCTCTGAAACGCTAAAATGATCTTACTGCGCATGCGTATATCATCATAAAAGCAAACGGAGATGATACTCAGAGACCATCCATAATAATATTCTCACGCTTTTCTTCTGTCACGATCATTTTATTAGTACATTATCCCAACTCTCACTGGTGTGTCCAGGTTGCACTCAAAATGGATGGATGGAAAATGTGTCGTTTTCAAATGTATCCACTTGGACTTTCGCTGGACAAAAACTGGGCCTTAATGTGGACGAAAGGCCAAAACGCAGAGAAAAAGAAGAGTTTTCAAATGTATCCGGATTCAAGTGGCCAAGAGTGACTATCACTGATAAATCGGATCTATGCTCTCATTCACGGTTCAAGATTCAGCGAATAACGATTTAAATTTTATCATATGACTTCAGAAAATCTTTAAACTACTAGTCTATGTAAGGAATAATTGACGACGAGCTGTTGAATTATTAGAAACAATAATGCACACTCGAGGTGGTAATGCGGCCACGACAAGTGCATTATTATTCAATAATTCAACTTATACTACGGTTAACACACCTCAAGACATCCTTCATCATGCATTTCAAAACTTTCTGTCAGGTTTTTCTCCTTAAAACGCTCTTGTGTGTAGGACTAATATCTTAAGCATCTAATCCCAAGCCTTCGTTGCTAATTCCAAAACGTAATTTTTGAGCTAGTAACGGAGGCTTGAGCCGTTGCACTTAGTAATGCAGTTATGAGAGAGAGAGAGAGAGAGAGAGAGAGAGTGTATGAATTATCTCAGTGTCTCAACAGTGTTCGGCTGCAGCGCGTCTAATAATAGCAAAACTGTAAGTTTATCTGCTCCAAGAACAGCGCCGTTGAGAATGTCTTATAGATTTGAAGTTGTTAAACTATTTTACTGACAAAATCGTCAGAGCAGCGCTGACAATGCGTTTCTGTGCGAGTGTGTGTCCGTACTGTATGTGTGTGTGTTTGAGCAGGAGAAAGAGAATATGAGCTTTCCATTCATAATAAAACATAATTTTGTGGAAAAAAACATGGACATAATTTGTCATTTTTATCCTATCGTTTATGTTGTGGAAATTTCGAAGTCCTCAGATCGGGTCTCAAAGAAATCTCTCAAGAGTCGAAGCTCCAGTTCTCAGAAGAATTAACTTTATTGACAAGCAACAAAGTGAGATGCAGCTGTTCATCTGACTTGCAATGGTTGAATTTCGGGTCTTATACCTTTTCTTATCACTAGGAAGCCAATCAGCAATCTTTCTCTTTTTAGCTCCGCCTCAAGATCTTGTTACCGTTAGAATCATCTTTCCTGGAGATATCTTTTTATTGGTGGAAAAATCTTTGGCCACACCCTTTTTTCTTTTTCTTTTTTTTATATATATATCTCAGGTAACATGATTCCCTGCACCTGCAGTGTTTGGTGCCATCCATCATCTTAATTAACATATTTTTATTACCATCTTGTATCAACCACCTACACACGTCTTCTCTCTGAGCTTGTTAGGTACTTTTCCATCCTCTCAGACCCTTTTGACCTGATTTAACCAGGTTTCTGTCTGAGACACAGCAAAACAGACTGTATCACCAACACATACTATATTTATTTGCTTGGTCAGTGTCGTTGTGGGTTTTGGCCCTTTGAAATAACTGAAATGATTTGGCGAAGTGATATGGATCTGTAATGCGGTCCGAGACCTGCCTGGAACTACTTTATCCGTGCGTTTCCCTCAAAATAATCGCACACCTTAGAACATTCGTCAACCGATCAGATTCAAGCAATTATAAGTTAACAATAATAACCTTGGATGACATTATGCAGCATAAGTACAACATTAATTTCAGGATCAGAGTTTCTCATCATGTGTGTGTGCTTTCATGTCTCTCAGAATCACCAATTTGAGTTTGATTTATCATAGCACAGACTTATTTTCACCTCTAATTCGCTATCCTTGTTTGAATTCTGCCATCTCACTGTGTTTCTACGGACACAGACGCTCCCTCTGCCTCTCTGTGCAATTACCCTCAAACACCAGGAGACAGATGAAATGAGTTGCCTGGCAACAGGATGCATTTGGTCCAATGGCATCCTCCCGAGAGGCTTGATTGTAATGTGTTTAAACAGTGAGAGGAGGCGATGAGGTGATGAAGACAGAGGATAACGAGAGAGAGGACGAGGCACCAGGCATGATGGAGAAAAGGACAAAGGTGAAATGAATAACAAAAATCAATGCAGAATCATTGATGTGACCTTTAAGATCAAGTGACACGCTTGCCATACTGAACACAAAGCACAACACAAAGAGATTTGAGTGGTTGTGAGTCGACCACACACTTCACACGTTCAGCAACAGATCAAAATATGACAGCTGAGAGTAAAAACTCGCACGCTAACTGTCCAAGTGTTTACTCATCAAATCAACTGTCTGTCAACAACAGCGGTGTCAAACGCAGCCTGAGTTAGGAGTCCAATCTAATAAACAAAATCACATGCAACTGTTAAAACGAATAATGCATTAACAAAATTATACATTAATAATACTAGAGCTGCACGATTAATGGTTAAAAAAATCTCATTTCAAACTCCCACGCGAGTTCTTATTCCTAAATGACAACAATCTGCCTCTGTGTCTATTAAACCTTTGGCAAAATCATATCCAGACATTCATATCACGTTGGCACTGCCGCTGACCCAGAGAGAGCAGTTGTCATGTTTAGTTATGAAAGCTTCACAGTCTTTTCAACCACACAGCATCATTATTTGTGTTACAAAAACCGGGATAAAAGTTTATAGTTCAGAATTCGGATATAAACACTGAGAACATTACCTTTTGAAAGTAACTTGGCGCTTGAAATAATGATTGTATCGATTACATCGTTACGCCAGTAGGTGGCGACAAGTGACTTTAAATTTTTATTTGTCATTGAATCATTTATTCAAAAGATTAGTTCAAAACAATTCATACAGGAATGAAACAATTGAAATGTTTATGAATCATTCATATTAACCGATTTTTAAAAAATCATTAATTCAAATTATTATAATTTTTTTAAATATGCTGCAGCAATTAATATTTTGTCAGAAGTTCAAGCAAAATTAATGTTATTTTGTTTAGTTGTCTTTTCAGAATCGTGGGATAATCATGATATCTATAAAAAAAAATAAAAAAAAATAAACTCAATTTATCTAGATTTGTGCAGCTCTAAATAATACTAAACAATATTTATTCAGTGCGGCCAGAGTTTGATTGAGAAGGAATTAATTCGCAGTTTAATTATGTATGTAATTAAAATGAGCCAAAGAGATTCTTCTTAATATGCATAACTCTGTGTTAATGTTCGGTTTCAGAAGGCTTATTAAAACTACGAAGTTATTCAGCCAGGAGCAGCTAGTATTTTTCTCTAGTCAATACTGTATTTGATTAATAATATTAATATATTTGATTGATATTTTATAATCACCAATTCTATACATATATAAATAAATTAACTAAAGGTGAATTACTTTAAATTCAATTTAAATTGCTCTTTTGTTTTTGTTATTGTGGACTTCATGAGTTCCAGAACAGCAAGTGTTGATCAATACATTGCAAATTTAAATTTAAAATAAAATAAAATATATAATCTAGCCCTCAAAATAAAATAAAATACAAAGAATAAAAATCCATGCTCCCAATCAGCCCTGCTGCACAAACTTCCCATGAAAAACCCAAACCTCCCTCTAAAGGTCACCTGTCCTAATCAGATCCCTCATGCACTGCGAAGTGAATTCAGCCGTAACCGTGTGCGAGACACCTGTAGAAGCTATTAAACTACAGGATTAGACTCAAGTACTTGAGCGGTGAACAACTGTCTGTCTCCATCAGGGCAGAAGCACTTTAACCTCGTACCACCAGCTTTCCACAATCAAGGAAGCTTTCACCTCTAAAGGCCCGTCCTCAGCATCCGCTGGCTCTTGCTTTCTCTGAGGGGGGAAGGGGAGGGATCCCGTCGAGTCTGTACCAACCAGAGCGTAAGACATCGCTCCCTCGCTCTGTCTCCATGGAAACGCCAGCCATCCTTGAAATAAACCTGCCACCGCCGCCGCCGCCACCCCCCCCCCATCCCTCTCTCCTCTGATGTGACTGTTTCAATTTGCCTTTGTTTCTGTCTCTCTTCTGCCCAATCTCTCTCTCTCTCACCTGTGTTTGTTCTCCTTCAGACCATTTTCTCTCTCTTTCCATCACGTTGTACACATTTTTGCATTCACTGATATTCCTAAAGATGCATATGCATCTCATATTGTTCAAGCAGGCATACTGAAGTGTATATCTATATATACTTATTATAAGTGTATATATAACATATAAACAATAGCTACTAATAACTCAAATTTAAAAATGCTTTGCTCTTTGCAAAAAAAGACTGGTGCGATTATTAATAATGCAATTATGATGTAAAATCACAATGTAAGAACAATAGTCCGACACTGGATTGAGAGCTACTAAAATTGCACATTATAAAATATATATTTGGGTGCATCTCGCAAGAACTTGTCCAGGTCATATTTTATCGTAAATTAAAAAAATATATATATATAATTTATTGCATAAAGTGCACTGACTCGTTCGTAAAGCTAATCAGAGTTCTCCTTTACACCAACGGCCCGACGCTGAATCAACATGCTGAATCAGCCCAAAAAACCCACACGTGTCCGTCTAGAGCCGACGGCGCAGAACACACCGGAAAAACTGAGCCGACCGATGCTCAAAAACGGCTTGACGTTGTTCGATCGGCCGACCGTCGGCTTGGTGTGTCCCTGCCTAAAGGATTTCGTTCAACTTCCAAACTTTTTATGATACCTGAGAGATTTCTGTCCCTCTATTAAAAGTCCATTCCCCTAAAACTTAAATGATCTAAAAAAAGGTCATAAAGGCATTGAAAAATAATCAATTGAGCGGTTAATCCAAGTCTTATGAAGAGACACGATCGCTTTATATGAAGAACAGGGATTGACTGAGATCGGAAACGCATCCGCGCTGGAGCGGCACTCCTCAAAGTGAAAGCACAAACATCATTTAAATCACCATATCACATTTTTAATTTTTGTAGTATGATGATTCAAAGATTTTTAGATGGTCTATTCTTATCACTTAAGTGCGTTAATAGAGGCAGAGACAGTACATAGCGAGCACAGGGAAAGTCTGTGTAAGTGATCCAACGAATGGCTGCATTGAAGAGAGTTTCAGTGACATTAATATATTAAACTACTATATTTAATGTTGAATATAATGTATAATAATGCCATGGGGGAATATTTGCGGGTCCTCATAATGCCAAATGTCTGATTTTACCAGTAAAAAGGGCCTACGTTATTTTAAATATATGTAGTCAGTGAGAGTGCAAGCATATGTGTCTAATAATTCTATATATTCAGCTTCAGAATCATGAATATTTCTATTCTGGTGTCACCATTGCCCTGTGCATTGGGGACCATGACCATATCCAAGCCAATTTGTACATTTACACCATGTACATTTCTGTTACATTTTTACTATAGGTCTTAATAAATAATAATAATTTTGAAAACTTTTCTTTATTTTAACTTAAAGTATTGCGATAGTATCGTAATTAAGGATTTCCCCCAAAATGTTTTAAACAACATTTCAAAAACAAAATTTTTGTTCCATGTAAGTGGCTAAAAAGAAAATAAACTTGACAAATTCTCATTAGTCCGGACTGTTTACTTCCCCTTGCTGATGCTCATAAGATTTGCATAACTGTAATAAATAATTCCTGTAATACATTAATTGTATAAATTATAATGTTTTAAATGAATGATCATTTTAAACATTTTAATAAATTAACTGTTAATAACTAGAGTATTTATTGTCAGCATGAATTTTAGGAAGCACAAATATATATAAGAATTGGGGGCTTTAAATATATTACTTAAGTATAAATATAAATATAGTGTGATATTATATTATATAATATAAGTATAAATATATTAATTAAAATAAATATATATATATATATATATAAATATATTAATATTAATATAATAAATATATTACTCTTACATAATATATTTATTATAAATTCTTATATAATAAATATAAGAATTTATATTGCTTAAATTTTCTTCAAGCAATATATTCTTTTTTAATTTATTTTGATTTTGGGGTGAAATAATAAGTCAATAATAAGCAATTTCCGTGACAGGTTCATTATAAATAATGCAAAACATATTAATGGCCAGAAAAAAATTCTCAATTCACCAGCCATCGCTAGGTGTGCAAAACATTGCATTTGTACACTTCCAAGTAGGACTGGGCGATATATCGCATGACATTGTTAGGCGCATCTCGTCAGTAAAGCCGGTTCCTTGATTAGTAAATCGCCATCACCTGCTTTCAGATGGAGCGGCATTTACTACAAAGAGCCGTAGTTCACTGACAAGCTGAGCCATATCGCATTAATTATCGCAGGCAATACGTCCGCAATATTAATGCGATATGGCTCAGCTTGTCAGTGAACTACGGCTCTTTGTAGTGAATGCCGCTCCATCTGAAAGCAGGTGATGGCGATTTACTACAAATCAAGGAACCGGCTTTACTGACGAGATGCGCCTAACAATGTCATGCGATATATCGCCCAGCCCTACTTCCAAGTTTCTTATGTTTCTATAAAGTTCCTCAACTGGTTTTGTATAATTCTGTGCAGCTCAGTTTCTCACACTACCATCACACTTCTCTCACTCCATTGCTTTCCTTCCCCACTGCATGTGTTTTATCTGAGTAGTGCAGTGATGAAGACTAACCTCTGTGAGTCGGGCTGTGAGATGGTGTTGACGATGGCCTCCACAGCCGTATCGAACAGCTCCGGATCTGCCAGCGCCGTGAAGCTGGCCTCGACCAATCCCTCGCTCTCGTTCAGAGGAACGTCCAGCAGAACCCAGCTCGAAAGACACTTGAGCACGCGGGCTTTGACCAGCGGAGGCGAGTCCGGCTGCCGTAACAGCTGCTGTAGGAGAGGGTAAACGGCCACCCACTCCCGGCCCAGAGCGCCCCTCACCTGACCCTTCCGGTACTGCGGCAGCCGGCTGGTCTGAAACTCCTCCGGGAGGACCGTGAGGAGCTCCAACAGGGCCAAGCAGCGAGCGCGCCCGTCCACCTCGCCTCCCTCTTCCTGAAACATGCGCACCATTTCCGTCACGGCCCCCGGCCACGCCTCGGGCATCATGTTGAGGGCGAGGGACGCGAGGGCCACGCACAGCCGGGTAAGGACGATCTTGGAGCCGGAGGCGAAGCGAGCGATCTGGGAAAACAGCTGGGTTTTGAGCGAGTCGTACTGCTCGGCAGGGATGTCGCCCCAGTAGCGGGAGATCTTGGTATGAAGGGCGCTGGCGCCGAAGTATTGGATCTCTGGAACCTGCGGAGAAGAAGGAAGACATGCAGTTTTTTATTGTGTGTTTTTTTTTAATAGACTACTTGAAGAAGAAATCAGATGAACTGTACAATGAGCATTAAAGGAGAACTTGGCAACTTTTTTAACTTAATAAAACTGTCTAGAATTCATTTGGATGGTTAAACAACCTGTTCTGGTGATATTGGTGACTTTCCCCGCTCCCCCCAGCGTTCCCAGGCGGAAAACCAACCTTGCAACTTGGGGACTACCGTCCCGGCAAGATAGAAATTGGAAGTCTCGTGAGAAGCGAAAGCGAGAACGAGAACGAGCGCGAAACACGAATTGCTTTACGGCAATTCGACATAAACACACACGCATGTATGATGTATTACCAGATTACCCACCTCGGTAGACATAGCTCCACACGATACAGCTGGCTTGCTCCGATCAAAACAAACGCACATGAGCAGCGGTAGAGAGGGGGAGGAGGCCGCCACAAGTGAGTTTTTTACGACCGTGTTGTGAAATATACGCCCCCCCCACAGCTGTAGGGGGAGCTCGTGGGGAAAACATGCGACAACAAAAGGAAAAATCAGCGAAGAAGTGACTAGAGTTCGCTAGAGTTGCCGAGTTCTCCTTTAAGTCTTCTTGCATCATTAGTCGACACAAAGTTTATGATGATCAGTAGGGCTGGCTATGGTTTGAATTTTTATGGTTCCGATTCCGATTTCGGTTCTGCTTATTGATTCCGATTCTTATCGATTCCTAATTTAAATTCCAAAAAGGTTAAAAAAATTAAAAGAAAAAAAAACTTAGATATCATTCACATTTAGTCTTATTGCAAAACATTTAATTGTAGCTGAATATCACGAACAAATTTTTTTTTTCAAATAGCATAGTAAAATAACTAGCCTAACTAATATAAATTTCAAACATTATTAAAGACAAGTAAACTCACTCAGTAATTACACTCAGTAATTAAAAAAAAAAAAAATTCAAGAACAAAAGGTGTGTCACAAGCAACATTTTTTGGCTTATTTTCATAATAATTTTAGGACATTTTCCCTGAACATTTTTAAAATAACATTTCAAAAACAACATTTTGTTCCACTGTATGTAAGAGGTGTAATGGATTGTCAATGATCCGTACAGACCGGCCCCACGGTTCGCCACGCATGTGTAAAGAGTAATTGTGAAGTTTAACCATCATATAGAGTGAAAGTTTATCATTTGCACATGTTTGTAAGTCTTGCCAATTTAAACATTCAAATGATTTTAAACCAATTCAAGTGCAAGACGAGGCAATAGACAACTCAATTCTTTGAACGGACACTAGAGCTGCACGATTCAGAATAAATTGAGAATCACAATTTTCTTGTTTCAAATAAAAATATCGATTCTCCCACAATTCTGAACAGACGAGACTAAATAACATGTAATTTACTTGAGGTTCTGACATGTTAATTGCCGCAGTCTGTTCAAAATGGTTAATTTGAATAAATTATTTGAAAAAAATCTGTTTGAATGAATGATTCGATGACTCAATCATAAATACTACACTTGTTTCATTGCTGGATGAATCAGCGTTTTTGAATGAATCTCTTAAATGAAAGATTCAATAAAATATATTAATATAAAAAATAAAGCTAAATAATTGTGTAAAGGAAGGAGGAAACAAATGTCACTTGAAGCTACCTAAATTCAACAGATAAACGTAACCTTTAGAGGTAGTGTGACCTTTGACCTTTACAGGGGGGGACATGGCCTCATCCTCAAACATACTTGACTCAAAGTAAAAGAAAATATGAAAATCAAGTTAGGGAGTAAACATGACCCAGTTCTTACCAGGATCCATGATCATGTTAATAAACCAAAGAACCTTCTTTGTTATAATATCATGAATCCTGTAAAGAACTGGGTCATATTTCACTCAGAAATCACATTACGAAATCAAATCAAAAGAAAATGTATTTTGCATGTATTTTAACCTATTTTTTATTTTAGGATGATTAATACGGTTGCATTATGATGTTATTTCCCTGACAATTAGACACATTTTTGGCCACTCCATTTTCATTACTGTGATACAAAAAAAAACCAATTCTCATTATAAAACATTAATGATGTTTACATGGCAAAGCATTTACGAATGGATGGAAAGTTGCGAAGTCACAATGCAAATAAATTCTTTATGCAAAACATAATTACTTATTTTTTGTATATTTTGGGATGAAATATAACTCAGATGACATCTTTTTGTCAAATGAAACCAAATGAAATAGAAAAGTGAGGTTGAGATGTGTAGTTTAGTTGATGCAACGGCAGCTGCTGCAATGCAACTGCCAGAAATAGTAAAAGTCATTGTGAAACAGCATTCCCAACCCATTTAAAGGGATACTTCACCATTAAGCTTTGTATCAGTAGAAACCCGGTAGTATTTTCGAATGACCGTGCTTCCCTCCCTCATGTCCCTCTGAGATGAGAGATTTCTGTATTGTGTGTCTGGAAAAAAACCTCAGATGACGCAAAAATCGTCATTAAGCATCATCGGAGGCTTTTTTGTCTCCGGCACCAACTTCTATAATAATTTCACATTTCTACTACATAAATGACCCAATGTAAATACACATTCATCTTTCCAGCGGTGAAATATCCCTTTTAACTTGGGTATAAAGGACAAGCACAGATGGAAAAGGAGGGAATGACAGTGCAAGAAAGAGAACGGGATGTTCTTACCTTCTCTGGTCTCAGTAAAACCCAACAGAACTGCCAGGCCTGAGGAGACACTTGAGCCTGCATCAGCCATTTCTGAGCCAGATTCTTATTCTCAATGTTAGGATCATAATAGAGCTGATGCAGGGCCTGAGAGAGAAAGAGAGGGAGAGAGAGACAGTTTTAGACTGAGGTACATTGTATCCATGTGCTCCATAATGGCCAGAGTGGAATCTAATAATGCTTTATTAACCCCAGGGTTCCTGCGAGGCAGTTTAGCAGACACATATATGAAAGTGTGTGCTCTTAAAGTGAATCTACGGGTCTCACAACTGCTGATGCACGTGCCTTCATTTCTGCAAGTAAAGCGTTTAATATGCTGGGAGGGCAAAAAACACAGCGAATAATGACATATTCTTTCAAAAATAACAGGAATTTATTCAAGCTTCTAGTGTTTACCACAAAAGTCTCTTCTGCTCAGCAAGGCTGCATTTTATTTGATCAAAAATACAGTAAAACCTGTAATATTGTGAAATATTATTACAATTTAAAAGAACTGTTTTCTATTTGAATATATTTTAAAAACTTAATTTATTCCGGTGATGCAAAGCTGAATTTTCAGTCTTCAGTGTCAATAGTTTTGTGGAAATCACGACACACAAAGATTCTTTGATTGATAGGAAGTTCAAAAGAACAGCATTTATTTTCATTATAAATGTTTCAACTGCTACTTTTGATCAATTTAAAGCAATCCTTGCTGTAAAAAAAATGATATATATATATATTAGGGCTGTCAAACGATTAATCGCGATTAATCGCATCCAAAATAAAAGTTTGTTTTTACATAATATATGTGTGTGTACGGTGTATAATTATTTTCTATATATTAGGGCTGAACGATTTTGGAAAATAATCTAATTGCGATTATTTTCACCAATATTGCGATTGCGATTTAATATGCGATTATTTTTTAAGCTCTTTATCTTTTCTATTATTTCAACAAAAACAAGCAATACATCATTGTAAAATAGGATGGGAATCTTTAGGCACCTCACGAGCCAATCAAAAAATTTTCTTATTAATTAATATTATTAATAAAACTTAAAATATTTATAATTATAAGTACTTTTAAAAATAAATACACATTAAAAAACTAAATAATACAACTATATGTTAAGAATTTGAACTAATATAGCTTCAAAACATAAAAGCAAATGAAATAAAAACATTACAAACAATAAACAAAGAGTGCTTTCAGTATTTAAGGGTAGGCTGTCTGAACGTTTTCATCTCTTTTGAAATAAGATGTGGTTTGTCCTGTCTGTTAAAATAACTGACTGCGTTTACATTAATTTCGCGTCATAAAAGCATTTTGAGATGCAAGTACATTAAACCACGTAGACGGAGTCGCTCACAGCCGCATGCTCAAGCGGTCTTCGCAAAGCGCGCGTGAGTATTTGAACGGGCCAGACTACAAGACATCAAGCAGAGCACGCGTGACGCGTATCTTATCGCGCATCTTGTGCAATGCAGCCTGCGAATGTCCTTGTAATTCGCTTCAACTTCTCCGAACTTTATGAAAGATTATTTTTCGGAAGGTTCGAGTGGTGTCGCGTGTGCGTGTGTGTGAGACAGAGGAAGCAAGCTACGGTTGTTTATAAAGCACACGCAGCGTCATCACGTATCTGTGTTTAAAACAGCTCAGACTCTATTCTGAAATGATCTGAATAGATACAAAATCGTTGGAGAGAATCTATAACACAATATCACATAAATTAAACACAAACTATTCTTTCCTGTAGCCTATGCCAGGTCTATAATAGCGTGCCAAGTTGATGCTTCCTCCGTAGTGCAGACTGCTTTACTCTCGTTTGTCACGTGACCAAAGTTTAATCGCAGCTTTTGCGGTTAGAAAATCGCGTTTCATCATATCGCGATATTATCGCAAATGCAATTAATCGTTCAGCCCTACTATATATAAATACACACACATGCATGTATATATTTAAGAAATATTTGCATGTATATACTGTGTATATATATTTATATTATATATAAATATTTTATATATAAATAACACATTTTTCTTAAATATTTATGCATGTGTGTGTATTTATATATAGAAAATAATTATACTCCATACACACACATATATTATGTAAACACAAACTTTTATTTTGGATGCGATTAATCGCGATTAATCGTTTGACAGCCCTAATATATATATATATATATATATATATATATATATATATATATATATATATATATATATCTTACTGATCTTGATATATAATTAGCCAAAACATCTATATCACTACACTGTTAAGGTGTACCTATTTTTATGAATTAGTCTAAATACTAATATCATAAAATATAAAAATTAAATGCGATCAGAGAGGAATTAGATGTGCGTGTGTGTGTGTGTGTGTGTGTGTGTGTGTCACAGTACATTAGAAACCCCATGAGAAACAGCCATCTGTCAGAGTAAACCTGGTGACATGATGATACCAACTGTGTGCGATCAAGATTTGAGTGAGCGCTATTAGCCGGAGATGCTAAAATGGTTAAAAATAAATATGGTATAAATGGGTGTTCAAGCACATGGCTACATCTTTTGAAATGTTTCTATGGCAACCATCTATTCTGCACAAACTCATTCTTAAAGACCAGCGCTGAATGACTTTGGTCCATTGACATGGTTACCGCATTCAATCGTGTGTGTGTGTGTGTGTGTGTGTGTGTGTGTGTGTGCGATGACTCAGTCATTCTGTAGGATCCATTTTACCCAGACATCTATTAATCACTCGTTTAATCTGACTCTATGAGCTGCGCTACAGGCATTGTCTGCATTTGTACTATCAGTATAAATTCTGCTCCACATTCTGGCCAGCATCAAGCGTTTTAAAAAAGAAGCAGAAGTCTCACAGAATGATCCCATGCGACACATGTCGTATATTCCAAGTGTTATGGGGATTTACGATATGAAATTTAATGTATTTTTTAATGAAATTCCTGACTTGGCCGTAGGGGTGTGCGATATATCGTCTACAATAATGTTGTGATTGTTGTTTTAACGATGTGCAATCTGACATTATCAAGTGTATGTCCCTCACTTTGCAAAAACACACCTAGAGAGAGTGCATGCACTACGTGATGTAGTAGTCTAGTAGGTTAGACTAGTGCGCATGCTTTCACTGTGTGATTTAGTCTATTAAAATGCATTTAGAAAGCCCCCAATATTCAAGATAAGGAGGTAAAAATACCTCTGTATGTCTTTTATATTTATATAATTTAATATAGTTAATCAATATCGCATTTTTTCTCCAAATATGCATGAGTGCAAATGTGATATTGATTTTATACAACAGTTCAATAAACAAAAGTTCACACAGAGTCCGAAATTTTCGCACGTTAAAAAATAAATACGACCTCACGTCATGTCAATCACGCTCACACACACTGCCTTTTGTCCGTCATACAATTTTTTTGGATCGGGTTCGATTTTCTGCGTTTTTTTCCGCATCCGTAGCAAGCATTTTGATTGATGTTTTGACAATTCAGAGCCACCGAATGACGAATATGAAAAAATGCATACGAACATTTTGGAGTCAAGTGTGCAAGGACCTTCAGGCTACATTTTAGACACAGTGTTGCCTGTTTTTGCTCTATTTTGCCAACAAAAACAGCTCCTTGATCACTTATATAAGTTTCCACAGCTCATGGTGTCTGGGGTTTATTGTCTACTGAAATTTCGCTGAAAGATATTTGTGCAGTGTTGTCAGCAGAACAATCCAAAAACACAATAAATAACAGTACGAACCCACTGAAGAGATGCGTGTCTATCCCTTATTGCCTCGCTTTCATTCCCGTTAAAAATCAAAGATGGCACTGTGAATAAGGTCGATGTCATTGAACAATTCATCGACTGGCTCTTCCTCAGAAAACTCAGCTAAATACTTTGTAAACACGACTTGTTTCCCATTGGACAACTCAAAAACCTGTTCGTCCTGAATCCCCCAAAACTGCATAAATCCAGTCATTTAAAGATTTTCGGGATCGTGTTCAACAGCCCATCTGGAGTAATCAGGAACGGTTGTTCTGACATCATCGGCCATGTGTTTGTGAATTTTAAATCTCAGAATTTTTGTGATTCATTTCCATTGAGTCAGAAGTAAATAATCAAGTAAACAAAAACAAACACTTGATATTCCAGTAATGATGAGAGACACTACAGCAAATTGTTACACATGCCACAAACAGCAGATATTATCATATTATTATGAGATATGCGTTTTGACCTTCCAGCACTAATATATCAGATGAATGTGTGTGTGTGTGTGTGTGTGTGTGTAAGAATCACAGTGAGACGTGGCTGTTGACTGGTTTGAACACTCAATGGCTTGAAAAATATATCATGTTACCCCAACAACCGAATCCCTGTGCACAAGCCAAGAGATATAATTAGCAATGCTAACGGTCGAGCCAATCAAGACACAATAGTGGAACATGACAACACTTGCACACACACACACACACACACACACTCCAGACGCCCTGGGTGAATAATAAAACACACATTCACATGGGAAACATCTAAAGTCAAACATCTCAGTCTGATCATCTCCAGCAAAATATTAAGTTTCCTGTGATTTATTATTATTATTTATAGAATTATTTTGTTTGTAACTGACATGAACATTTCCCATTTTTCTGCATAATGACCCGTCTCTGCTGATGGTTACGCCTGACCCTCACTCCGCCCAGAACAATACACAATAAACACACACAACGACCTCTGTGACTGAGACTGAGAGAGAATGACCGTGAAAGAAGGACCGAGACAGTGACGTCCTGATACAGGAGCGATCGCACATCTTCCAAGAAGAGGCAGAACTGTATTTTTAACCATCTATCTGACAGCGAGTTCCAGCAATCAACACATAAGAGCATCAGAAAACAACAGCCAAAATTGATTACCAGAAATTAAAGAGTTTGGGAATTTTCGGGACCGTTTAGTGTTTACATATTAGAGAAAACTCAGGATTAAATCAGTAATGCTTGCTACAGATTTTGGCAATCCTATAAGATCATTACAAATCACACTGTGCGACATGGATCTAATAAACTTGTGTATGACATGTTTGTAGACTGTACAATGATTACACTTATTGAATCATATGACGCAAGTTAGTATACAAGAATAAAACGTCATTAGAATGTGCTAGTGTGGTAAACAAACTTTGGCAATTATGTTTTTTATGTGCACTGAAAAAAAAAGAGAGGATGAAGCGAAACGGTCATGGCTAGAGAAAAGAGGATGACTTGGCATGCCAATTTTGCAAATGGAGCTCGAGGAAAGTAGTTTTAAGTTTTAGCGCCATGTTGAGTTGATCAATTCGCCATTTCATGTTGCATTTTTATTGGCTAGTCAGTAGACGTAGGTCGTAGCAGCAAACATTGTGAAATGATCATGCTTAATTTCTGACACTGTTGAGCCTCTCTCACTGTACGACGTAGGACCAGCGTTTAGGAGCCACGAACACAGAAATCGTCATGATTTCGTACAAATAATCGACTAAAACTAAACTGTTTGCACCAGGCTTTAGTCAACTTGACAGTTCACATAACACACCTATATATATTTTTAAAGCATACGTCCAGTGTGTGTGTGTGTGTGTGTGTGTGTGTGTATACATTAGGGATGAACCGATATGAAAATTTTTGCCGATACCAATAATTATTTATATTTGAAAAACGATAACCGATACATTGGCTGATAAATCTAAATCCAAATTTTTAGGCTATGCACTTTTTGAGAGCCTGATTACAAAAACTAAAGTCTCACCATTAACATCCATATCCCAGGCACATAATTATAATGATGTTCACATTATAATTTTATGTAGCGTATATATGATTTTATCATACTTAATTTTATTTTTGAAGTGATTCCAATCATATTTCAAGCAATTCAACAGCATCACGGTGAACAGTGCGCATCTGAAGTGTCTCAGCTGAAGGAAATAATACATTATTTATCGGCTTTAATATATCAGGCAAATTTTCTTATGGGGCGATACTGAAAACATTATGGCCAACACCGATACGGTGGCATTCCTAGTATACATACATGACCATATTAAATGCATGTATTAACCATAAGTGAGTTAACACAAATTTTAATGTAACATTTCTCCTTTTAAACCCTCCTGAATATCTAGCCCCAAAGACTTCCACTGTAAATACAGGACTGTACACAAACTGAAGCATGACTGGAAATTATTCTGCTTTAAAAAACACAATGTTTGCTGTTAATGGGATCAAAAGCTATAACAACTATGAGTGTATGTATCGCATGAGCAGGACTGACAGCGACTGTCAAGGGTGAAGATGAGAAACCCTCCACCAGGCAGAGATGAGACGGACGGGACACCACCCGCTCTCCTCTCCTCATCCTTACAGATGGATCGATACGGCTCTCTTTTCTCTAATCTAATCTAATGATGAACAGGAGTTTCACGATTGTAACCCGATCATCTGAGATCAGCTGCATTACAATCAGACATACAGAAATAATTACGCTCAGAAATAGACAGAGGCATCGAATTAATACGTGCAGCAACAAAAGTTGTCAAAAATAGAAAGCAAGAACAACCAATCACATTTTTTACACTGATGCTGACAGGCGAATCCCACAACACCTGTCAAAAAGATATTTTTGTCATATTTCACTATAAAATCAAAAGAAAGTAATAGGCAATGCGGCTTAAAGAACATCGAAACCTTTATTATTTTGAGCAATGGCGTCTAGTTTTCATGACAATTCCGCACATTAAACCCCACAATCTCTTTAATAAATCTAATTCTCATTACTGTAATGGGAGCAATTATGATATATTATTCAATTTTCTCATTATGGAAGTACTTACTTTGATTTATGCTGGTTTAAAAAATTACAGAAGTGAGAAACTAATCAAACCTGAGTATATTGAAAATTACAAACAAATGAATATAACAAAAATCTTTATGGTCCTAAAATAGGATTCATTAAATGCTAAATAAAAATTGTTGGACATGTTCTTTATCATCCACTAGTACAACAACAGTATATAACATATATTATATATACAATATATATATATGTATTTGATATTTTGAATATTGTTGTTGGACAATTAACGTTAAGTTATTATATATAAATCCCAATGATTATTATTTCTTGCCCAACAATATGTTTCAACATATGAATGTATAACACAATATTTCCAAGTTTTCATTAAGAATAAATGAACAGCAAATGACCTTGTAAAAAAATATTAGCTACTGACAGAATGATAATAATAAACGTATTTATTTTACCTTCTCCACGTTTTCCACAGTGAAGTCTGCGGCTGTGTCCGGTTCCATCGCAGTGTTTACTATAACACACACCTCCTCTCGCTCTCTTGAACACAATCTATAATCTTATATCTTATAAGAGGCCTGCTGATTAATATAATAATAATAATAACGCTGATAAATCTCACTGAGGTGAATTTGATTTGGCCCGGCGCGCGATCAGGCCGGTGCGCGCGAGCTCATGTCTCTCATTCTCATATTTCACTCATGATAAATCTCATTCATATCTCAGATGACCGATAAATATGACCATATGCCACATCTATATGCTCGCGGGTCTCTGTATGGTCCGGTCTCGGTGATCGGTGTGCGTGTGTCCTCCCTCTACCGTTCTTGTCGGTCTGACTGAACCGATGAATCGATGATTCGACACGCTCTGCGCGTGCCCAATCCTTTGCCTTCATTAAAAACAAAAAAACAACACTATTCTCAGCTTAGATGTGTTTCATATTTATTCCATTGTTTATTTTTTTGTATTTGTATTTAAAGGTATGCTGCTTTCATATAACAATGGATCATTTGACTTTGACATGACGTTCGTTTTTAATCAGGCTAAATTCGAATGGCTCTCTAAACAGTCATTCGCCCTGCATTGTGGGCAATGTAGTTTTAAAGACTGATGCTCATATGCGGTGTCACAGCGACTCGTTGTGGCACTTTTGAAGTTTTCCATAGATTTCGTTTTTTGTTAGTGTACAATAGATGGGGCTCTCGCTCCATTATATATATTTACACCATATTTATTTGATGTTTGCTTATAAATGAACAAAAATAGCTATATACCATTACTATACCAAAACTATATACCATTTCCCATTTTGTTTTTTTATTTTTCGTAACAATTGCGTATGATTTACATCTATTGGTATGAGAGCACACAGCCTTGATAAAGGAAAAAGTTAAATAATAATTATTATTAATAATTTGTTACATTTATATAGCGCATCTTTATATAGAGAGTATCTTGGAGTACAACAAAATAAACAATAAATAAATAAATAAATAAATAAATGACAAAAGTTGTTATATGCACATGGAAATTAGTTACAGAAACGCGTCTCGAGCACAGACTGTAAAAATAAAAAAAGAATAGAAAATAAAACAAATGTTTCGAGACGCCTCGTGCGCGCGCTTCACGCGCTCCGCCCACCGCTCAGGCGAGAGCGCGCAGGATCACTTCAGGTCTTGATCTGCTGTGAATGAACTGTTCACTGTTGAGGACTCATCTGATCATCTGACTGGATTCTGTCACGCTGTTGGAAACTAAGAAAAACCCGTTGACATCTAAATTAATCTCTGTCCGCTTCCAGCGCCCACCCAGAGGTGTTTAATTGTGACTTTTGTTTCTGTTTTTATGCCTGAAGAAGGAAAGAACGGAAGAAGGACTCGATAATTTTAGGTTAACTTAAAGTTAGTTTTCTTCTATTGTCATATGAAGGATATGGGCAGATGTGGAAATGTTGCGTTTTGCGCGATGGTGCTCTTCTACTGTTCTTTGATTACAGGTAAACAAAATCTATCTATCTATCTATCTATCTATCTATCTATCTATCTATCTATCTATCTATCTATCTATCTATCTATCTATCTATCTATCGTTATGTGTCTGTAAACAATTACAGTAACAGCAATTGTGAAATTCTGAACATTCTGCTGCCACGCGTATCCTGTGCAGTCAAACAATGGTTATATCTCAAAACCTAGCGAGCTGCCTACCTAGGCAGCCACCATAGTTCATTTTGGATGCCCAAAAATGTTTTCTAGTTAGGGAGCTCACTATATTTTGAGCCATAGCCGTATATCTTGCGGTGAAGAGACTCATCCAGAACTCTAATTACAGCCTGACACTGGTTTCTGGACAGTAAGAATAACATGACTTCATATGAACGCAAACATAAGCTGGTGCTTTCAATTGGAATATTTAAAAATGATATTTTATATGACATTAGTTAAAGCTTTTGCTGTCAGTTATGTGTTCAGTTTAGAGTGTAATAGATCACATGGTCACCAGCTTTGTGAAAAGTCACTCAAATTTAATTGTGAATATTCCATTATCAAACATACACGTTTACTTAGCTATATAAATAGGGACATTTCATAGACATAATGGTTTCTATACTGTACAAACTGTATATTCTCTACCCTCACACTAACCCGACCCCTAAACCTGCCCATCACACACGCATACACACTAACCCGACCCCTAAACCTGCCCATCACACACACATACACACTAACCCGACCCCTAAACCTGCCCATCACACACACATACACACTAACCCGACCCCTAAACCTGCCCATCACACACACATACACACTAACCCGACCCCTAAACCTGCCCATCACACACGCATACACACTAACCCGACCCCTAAACCTGCCCATCACACACACATACACACTAACCCGACCCCTAAACCTGCCCATCACACACACATACACACTAACCCGACCCCTAAACCTGCCCATCACACACGCATACACACTAACCCGACCCCTAAACCTGCCCATCACACACACATACACACTAACCCGACCCCTAAACCTGCCCATCACACACACATACACACTAACCCGACCCCTAAACCTGCCCATCACACACACATACACACTAACCCGACCCCTAAACCTGCCCATCACACAAAACTTTCTGCATTTTTACATAAAAACAAAAAAAAACCTTTAATTACGTTATTTTTATACCAGATTTACAAATGAGGACGTCACGTCCCTAAAGGGAGTTTTTTGGAGATTTTGTCAGGTTTTGGTCACTTCTGGGTACAAATTTGTCCCCAAAATATAGTTAAGTAGGTACACACACACACACACACACGTTTACTTAGCTATCTAAATAAGGACATTTCTAAATAAGGACATTTCATAGACATAATGGTTTCTATACTGTACAAACTGTATGTTTTATCCCCTCACACTAACCCGACCCCTAAACCTGCCCATCAAACAAAACTTTCTGCATTTTTACATAAAAAAAACAAACAAAAAACTTTAATTACTTTATTTTTATACCCACACACACACACACACACACACACACACACACACACACACACACACACACATAATCATGCTCATAAGGGCGGAAATGCATTAAATTTCTCTCTCTCTCTCCCAGCACTGGCACAGAGAGCATCATGGGAATGCTGTTAAACACACATACTGTCTCTCAATCCCAGAATGCTTTCATTTATAGCCAGTGTTTGTAATTAAGGGTCACGTAGCGGTGTATTTAAATCAGATTGTATTGCAGAAGGCCTGTTTTCGTACAGCTGAGCTCTTCTCACAGATCGGCCTGTAGTTCTCTGAGGATGACTGAGTGAGAGTGAGATTGTTCAGGACGTGCGGCTGAACAATCGTGGTGTATTTTTAGAGCGTTTCTGTTGCTTGTTCTCTTTGCATTCTGACGTCCTGTTCCTCTCACTTTCATCTTGGAACTATGTTACCTTATCTTTTTCTTTTCTTTTTTTTTATTCCACGTTTGCAGCTTTGAAAAAACATTTTTACTTTCATTCCTGGTATTATTCTTGGTATTATCCCAATCCATTTGTGCTCTGTATTCCAAAGAAAAATAATTTCTCTCTTTACTTTAAAATTCAATAACACTTTTAGCCTCACAAAAGCCTCACTAGCTTACTTGGTAATGCTAAGCAGCAGTGAAATATCTTTTAAGTCATTGTTTTAGGCGACTGTTGTAATGAAGCCTTTGTAATATATTAGCTAACACAATAATTGAATGTATTCAATTATTGAAATAATGTAAGATATTAATGAATACTTCAGTGATTTAAAATAATGATAGATTTGAAATAGAAACATATCCATGGAGATGCTTTGGAGGGTGAAAAATGACCTTGTCGCAAACAGAGGTGGACAGTAACAAAGTACATTTACTTGAGTACTGTACTTAAGTACACTTTTTGAGTATCTGTACTTTACTTAAGTATTATTTTTTCTGGAAACTTTTTACTTTAACTTCACTACATTTGAAAGACAAATATCGTACTTTTTACTCCACTACAATTCTATCAGGTCCTTGAGTAGAAAGTAGTAATGTCAGTCAGGGGATGATTTTGGTTGCAGGGACTCGCAGGAGTTGCATTTTTGCAGGGGTTGCATTTTGGCTGGAAATGAAAGTCGGATTGACGTCAGAAACCGACTGATGTTGGTTTCTGACGTCAACCCGATTTTCATTTTCAACCACAATACAACGTCTGTCCAACGTTGGAGATTAAAGGGATAGTTCACTTTGAAATTAAATTTTGGTATGTTTTAGCTTACCTCAAGGTCATATAAGATGTAGGTGTCTTTTTTTCTGCAGTAGTTTCAATTTTGATATTTTTAGGTCAAACCATTCTTGTCTGTCAGTCCTTTAATGCAGGTCTGTGGTCACTGTCACAAAGAGCATGCACAGAGTCCAAATTAAAACAATTCCCCATCGTCCAAATTAAACAATTCCCCATCGTAAGTACACATTGATGGCCTAAGACACGAAACGAGCGGTTTGTGTGAGAAAACGAACAGTATTTATATCGTTTTTACCTCTTGTAACACACCCACGTCCAAGTGATCTGGTGCAGACTGGTGCATAGTTATATACACTAGATGTCGCCTTGGCTACGGCAGTTCCTAACGAATGCCGTAGCCAAGGCGACATCTAGTGTATATATCTATGCACCAGTCTCCGCACACGTCACACACCAGGATGCGCGCGCCCTCAGATCACTTGGACGTGGCTGTGTTACAAGAGGTAAAAACGATATAAATACTGTTCGTTTTCTCACACAAACCGCTCGTTTCGTGTCTTAGGCCATCAATGTGTACTTACGATGGGGAATTGTTTTAATTTGGACTCTGTGCATGCTCTTTGAGACAGTGACCACAGACCTGCATGATATGACTGTCAGACAAGAACGGTTTGACCTAAAAATATCAAAATTGAAACTACTGTGGAAAAAAAGACACCTACATCTTGGATGCCCTTGAGGTAAGCTAAAACATACCAAAATTTAATTTCAAAGTGAACTATCCCTTTAATGTCAATTTGGCGTTGGATTCTGACATCAACCTGATTTTCATTTTCAAAGTTGGGTTTGGTCTTCTAAATGCGAATTTTGTCATTGTTTTGGTGCATACTAGCTTATAGATAACAGTAAGGCAAACATATGCATACTTAAAGCCAAACAACTTTAATGAGGGCACTATTTGAGGGAACAGCCATTTGGGTGTCCGAAACCATTGTATATTGAGTGCACTTATTCAATCTCACATTCAATCCCACTACTGGAACTGTGTTCTAGAAATAAATTTGATATTGATATGAGGGTAGATAGGCATAGATTCAGAGGCATAAGGTACTGTAAGTACCAACAATAATAAAACAATGCATTGAAATTTACTTTTGATACTTAAGTACTTTTAAAAACAAGTACTTCTGTACTTTTACTTAAGTAAAAATCGATCTTTACAATAGTAACGGAGTAATATTTGACCAGTAGTATCTGTACTTTCATTCAAGTAAGGAAGTTGTGTACTTTGTCCACCTCTGGTCGCAAACAAGTGTTGGTAACAAGCTTCCATACTATGGTGATAATTGAAATTGAGGCAAACACCACTAATAATATTCACCCAGTATGTCATCATCTGTTTCTCACTTGCTCTCCTCTTGCATGTTTCTCACATCTACGGGCTGGTTTTCTCACCTCTCATATCTGCAAATCTTATCTTTACAGGAGGTTTTTGTTTGACATGTAAAATCATAGATGATAAAATCATGTTTAAAATCCCGGATGCAAATATACAAAGAATTTTAATGCATGCATCATATTGCTTCTAGTTTTGACACAGAAGTCACATTGTGTTTAATTTTTAAAGGAATGATCCTGGTTTAATTTGTGCAGCATTTGTGGCATAATGTGCATTACAGACTTTTCACACAAAAAAAGCAAAAAATTGTAGGTACAGTACTTACAATGGGCGTACACAAATAAACACAGTAAACTTTAAAATACTGTAATTCAATGTGGATCACAAGACTGAAACTGAAAAGTTACAAGCATGCACACACAGAAAATGATGCATGACACAAGGAGGAAAAAATCCAACCAGGAACTAGTGAAGAATAACTGGAAGAGGAAAATGATTCTCCATGACTCTACAGCTCAAATATAACACAGTTTTGCATTCAATTCAAATTGCATTCAAAATAATATGTGACCCTGGACCACAAAACCAGTCACATGGGTCAATTTTTTTAAATTGACAGTTATACATCATATGAAAGCTGAATAAATAAGCTTTCCATTGATGTATGGTTTGTTAGGATAGGACAATATTTGGCCGAGATACAACTATTTGAAAATCTTAGAAAAAATCTAAACATTGAGAAAATGGGAAAATTTGTCCATTTATGTTCACGATTGTGCAGCATTCACTCACAAAAAATAAATGTTTTATATATTTACGGTAGGAAATTTACAAAATATCTTCATGGAACATGATCTTTACTTAATATCCTAATGAATTTTGGCATAAAAGAAAAAGCAATAATTCTGACCCATACATGTTGGCTATTGCCACAAATATACCCGTGCGACATGTGACTGGTTTTGTGGTCCAGGGTCACATATGAGTGCTTAAAAAAACATGCCTTAATTATTTACCAGATTTTACATGAGTTATTTTGCACTAATGGGCATATGTAGAGTTTACCTGTTACGTTCCTTTCGAATCCTTTGTGAAAAGAATTAAAGTTTGTGTGTATTTCTGTACCATTCTCTGATATAATGTGAGCTGTGTTTATATCACACACACACAGGGCTTGAATTGAAGATGTGTGTCTTGAGACAAAAATAGACTGAGAGAGAGAGAGAGAGAGAGAGAGAGAGAGAGAGAGAGAGAGAGAGAGAGAGAGAGAGAGAGAGAGAGAGAGAGAGAGAGAGAGAGAGAGAGAGAGAGAGAGAGAGAGAGAGAGAGAGAGAGAGAGAGAGAGAGAGAGAGAGAATGATACAAAGGTTAAAATCTGAAAAGGCCATAGACTGTCTTTATGTGGCATTGTGATAAATCTGTTCTGTGATGCTGATCGGGCCATTGTCATGCTGTGGACTGGTGTATTTTCCCCAATAAAAGAACAAAATAAACTGCTGAATCATGCTCTGAATCACACTCCCAAAATATCCCCCGGAGTCGTCGTATAGGCTTATTCCCATTGCGAGCGGGCTGTGTGCTTCGTGACGTGGGGTGAACAGGGGTGTTATTGAGGAGCTCAGCCAAAAGAAATCTTGTGAAGTGGCAGGGTGTGGTGGTGCACAAAACCCCTCAGGATTCTGGGTAATGACCCGCAAACAGTGTGTGTGTGTGTGCGTGTCAGCGAGTGAGACTGAGATTAGGGATCCAAAAATAACTCAATATAGGAAGTCTCGAGTCAAATAATGATGCACAGATATTAGCCAGCATCTACAACAAATAAATATCTTTTTAGTTATGATTGATCAATTATATTTTAAATCTGCTCTGGCAACTACCCACAACATACTAGCATCATATACCAGTGATCAAACATCATATAAAACTAGTTAATAATACTGTCAATTCATGTTTCTTGTTAAATCAGTAGTGTTATCTTAGTATTTATACACTAATATACTACACTGAAAAAAAAAAAAAAAATTGGTGTAGAAACAACTCAGAAATTGTAATTTCATAATTAATGACAAAGTAAAAGCAACTAGCACATTAAACATGAAATTCAGAAAATTTCCTGAAAAACATCTTCCAATAATCTCTGTTCTATTTTACAACTTCAAAAATTTTGTATTTAGTAATATTTTGAATGAGCTTTTATTTGTAAATTTTTCATTTTTATTTTAAGTTTTCAGTTTTAGTCATTTGGTTGTTTTTGTCACTTTATTTTTTTTCTCTCCAATATTTCTATTTAGCTTTATTTTTTTATATATTTTTAATATTTCAACATTTTATTTCAGATGCCAGTGTTGCTTAATTAAATGATTGAATTAATTATTAACACTTTTCATCAGATAATGAAAGACAAAAGATGTTTAAATATTCCCTCTGATTTGGCGGAGGCATTCTCTCATTTTTAATTCATGATAATACCCATTTTCATTTAAATATGCTGATTACTTTGAATAATTTAAGTCACAGACTGACATTTCCCCTAGTTCTGTGTTCCTGATTCATACATCACCTGTGTCCTCGTTGTCCTCCTGTCTTCAGGTGATTACCGCTGCGTGTCGTCTGCGGATCATGTGAAGAGAAGAGGCGGCGTCAACATGAGCTCGTCCCTGCAGCCCGAGACACCCAGCAGGAATCAGACACAGTCCTGGACTAACCACAGCGGCAGCAGTGACACCACGCCTCACACGGGCTCGACGACAGGTACAACATTTATTCATCTGGGGTTTTAATCAGAGATTAACATTGCCGTCGAAACCCCAATCTGATAGGCTTTAACCGAGTTCCTAGACTGCAACAACAAGCGCTTGTGAGAGAGAACTAATCGCTGGATTTGAAACATATTCAGTCTCTAAAATAATCTGTGCACTGTAGGAAAAAATCTACAGAAAACACTGTAGGGAAAAAAGTAGGTAGTACTCAATAATTCAATAATTGTATGCCTTAAAACTCAACTTTGATCACCAAAATGCCATGTTTAAATGTTTTTTTCCTTGAAAAAAATTCTTATAGTATATGCAGTTCTATGAATATCCAAATTATGAGTCATGAGTGGACACGCCCCCTACTGCTGATTGGCTCACTCTCTCTCCTCCCCCATCATGAGTGGACACGCCCCCTACTGCTGATTGGCTCTTTCTCCTCCCCCATTATGAGTGGACACACCCCCTACTGCTGATTGGCTCACTCTCTCCTCCCCCACCACTAGTGGACACGCCCCCTACTGCTGATTTGCTTACACTCTCTCCTCCCCATCATGAGTGGACGCACCCCCTACTGCTGATTGGCTCTCTCTCCTCCCCCATTATGAGTGGACACACCCCCTACTGCTGATTGGCTCACTCTCTCCTCCCCCACCACTAGTGGACACGCCCCCTACTGCTGATTTGCTTACACTCTCTCCTCCCCATCATGAGTGGACGCACCCCCTACTGATGATTGGCTCTCTCTCCTCCCCCATTATGAGTGGACACACCCCCTACTGCTGATTTGCTCACACTCTCTCCTCCCCCATCATGAGTGGACACACCCCCTACTGCTGATTGGCTCACTCTCTCCTCCCCCACCACTAGTGGACACGCCCCCTACTGCTGATTTGCTTACACTCTCTCCTCCCCATCATGAGTGGACGCACCCCCTACTGCTGATTGGCTCTCTCTCCTCCCCCATCATGAGTGGACACACCCCCTACTGCTGATTGGCTCTCTCTCCTCCCCCATTATGAGTGGACACACCCCCTACTGCTGATTTGCTCACACTCTCTCCTCCCCCATCATGAGTGGACACACCCCCTACTACTGATTGGCTCTCTCCTCCCCCATTGAGTGGACACACCCCCTACTACTGATTGGCTCTCTCCTCCCCCATCATGAGTGGACACTCCCCCTACCGCTAATTGGCTTACTCTCTCTCCTCCCCCATCATGAGTGGACACTCTCCCTACTACTGATTGGCTCTCTCTCCTCCCCCATCATGAGTGGACACTCCCCCTACCGCTAATTGGCTAACTCTCTCTCCTCCCCATCATGAGTGGACACACCTCCTACTACTGATTGGCTCTCTCTCCTCCCCCATCATGAGTGGACACTCCCCCTACCACTGATTGGCTAACTCTCTCTCCTCCCCATCATGAGTGGACACACCCCCTACTACTGATTGGCTCTCTCTCCTCCCCCATCATGAGTGGACACTCCCCCTACCGCTAATTGGCTAACTCTCTCTCCTCCCCATCATGAGTGGACACACCTCCTACTACTGATTGGCTCTCTCTCCTCCCCCATCATGAGTGGACACTCCCCCTACCACTGATTGGCTAACTCTCTCTCCTCCCCATCATGAGTGGACACACCCCCTACTACTGATTGGCTCTCTCTCCTCCCCCATCATGAGTGGACACGCCCCCTACCGCTGATTGGCTACAAGTGTGTTGTGCTGTTCTATCCGATCCATTTTCAACAGCGTTTCTCAGAAATCACATACTGCACCTTTAACTACCACCCCTGACATCAGAAAACAGATCATTTATAAAATAATCTGTGGCTCTGAACTGCAACTGCAATGTAAATGGCATAAAGGGAGGAGTGTGAGAAAGAGAGACAGTGAGTAAATGCAGTGTGAGATCTGACGTGAGAGTGTGAGAGTTTGAATCCTCATGACACACAGCACATACAGCTCAATGCTGTTCACACACACACACACACACACACACTCACACTCCTCACATGCACAGCCACACACTGTGAATCAATGAAAGATCTCACCAACACACCATTAAAAATGATCCTGCTGCAATACCGCAGTGTTAAAAACCCCGGCTGTGTTCAGAGGAAATACTACAAGAAAAACATTTGGTGTAGAAACAGTTTTTTCTTAAAGGGATAGTTCACCCAAAAATGAAAATTGTCATTACTTACTCACCCTCATGTCGTTCCAAACCCGTAAGACTTTTCCATTTCAATTTTTTCAAATTCTATTTGTTCATCATATAAAGCGATCGAGTCTCTTCAGAAAGTTTTGGCTAAACAGCTCAAATCTTATGGATTAGTTCAGGGGTGGGCAAACTACGGCCCGCGGGCCACATGCGGCCCGTTAGGCTGTTTAATCCGGCCCGCCGAGTATTTAAAAAAATTGTCTTAAGATCGCATTAATTTTGCCTTTTTTCTTGCAATACTTTGCGTTATATATATATATTGCGTTGCATATATTTGACAATCGGAATATCATATATTGCATGCCATAGCTAACAAATGTAAAAAAGGAAAAATGACATAAAAGCAGATCATTCATTCAGCGCTGTTGTGGCTGCGGTGTGTCACGTAACAAGCGCGTCACCATGGAAACCAAACAGACAGCAACTTAAGCGCATAGACTTCAAGCACGTTAATGTTTTTTTCTTTTTTGGTAACTCAATGAGAAAAAAAAAATGTTTGGTAACCACTTGCACACCTTAGTTTTTCCTTTGATTTGTCTGCTATTTAGTTTCTTTGCTCCTCTGGATGTATCCTGCCCGATTCCGTTTAACGACCATTATCGTCCGGCTTTCGACTACGCTACCCTGTCTGCCATGTACAGAACCCGTTTTTTTATTTTTTATTAAATGTTCTGATCTGCCTTTGCCTTTTATGTTTTTTTTATTTTATTATTCTTAAAATAAATTTGTATATTCGTTTATTTCCACAAATGTATGACTTTTGGAAGTGCAAATTGCCATGCAGTTTTAATAAAGCTGAATTAACGTAACCTGTAATTTTTACTCTTCTAAGTGTACACTTGCAGATGTTTTGTTTCTAATTTACTGTTAGGCCATTAAATAATAATAAGGATAAACAATATTTAAAAAGTATAGGATATAATTATCTAACATCTTTAAAAATTAACATCAAAACATGCTAAATGGGGGATATCTAGTATAAAAAAAATGTATTGTCAGAATGTCGTCTCTCAGTTGTTGAATTTCGCACAGACATTGACACAACGTTGTCTGTTTGCTCAGCCCGATCTTATGAAAGTGCGAATACCACGAATTGTATTTGTAGTGCATAATGTTAAATCGCGTGCATATGATATGCACTTTATGGCGTGTAATAGGCACGCACTCCACACCCCTAATCCTAACCAAGGGGTTTACAGTGTGTAGCATGCACGCAAAAACAAAAAAACAAAAAAACAAAACAAAAAAACAAAACATTTTTGGCATATAAATGGCACGAGAAATAAAATTTGTGGTATAGATACGCACTTTCATGAGATCGTACTTCATAATCTGCTACTGGGCCGGCCCTCTGTCAAATTTTTAAAACCCAGTGTGGCCCTTGAGCCAAAAAGTTTGCCCACCCCTGGATTAGTTTTACGATCTTTTTATGTACTTTTTGAAGCGTCGATGTCAATTGTGAAACATTGTCACAATTTAAAAGAACTGTTTTCTATTGTAACATATTTGAAAATGTCATTTAAATGAATTTTCAGCATCATTACTCCAGTCTTCAGTGTCACATGATCCTTCAGAATCATTCTAATATGATGATTTGCTGCTCAAGAAATATTTCTGATTATCATCAATGTTGAAAACAGTTGTGCTGCTTCATATGTCTGTGGAAACGTGATACATTTTTTCAGGATTCTTTGATGAATAGAAAGTTCAACGGCATTTATTTGAAACAGAAATCTCTTGTAACATTTTAAATGTCTTTTACTGTCACTTTTGATCAATTTAATGCATCCTTGCTGAATAAAAGTATTTATTTCTTTAAAACCAATCTTAGTGACCCCACGCTTTTGAATGCATGGTAGCATACACTGCAGAAATAGTAGTAGTACGCTAGATAGTGATATTGTGAACACAGCCCCTCTCTCTTTCTCTAAAGAACTCACACATATGTGGCAAACATTCAGTGTTTTCACATTCAGATCATTGCAAACCAATTCCAGTGGTTCCTCATATCTGGTTGACAGACATATGCACAAAAAAAAACTCAATTTACGTGTTCCTGTCATTCCACTGGGGAAAAAAAGATAATCCAAATGATCAAAATGCAAAATATATGAACAACTTACCTCTGAAACAAATTTCCTTTTTCTGATATCACCAAACCCTTCTTATTTTGCATCCCTTCCCCCATCCATCATTAAGAGACCACTTTTCACAATCCAACCACCTCCTGATGGATTAAAACAAGTCTAACCCTGCGATTTATTTGACTTACTGAATATCATGTTTCAATCAGACATAAGTCACAGTGCAGGACTTGGAAATGCTTTTTATCTCGAACAAAGACTCGAGGAAAAGGCAAAACCAACCAAAGAAACAGCACTGAACATGCTGCCGCTTGTTGAGTCATGTGCTCATGATTTAAATTGTAAAAAGCCCAAAGCTACATTTCATCTGGCATTATTCAGCTCAGTTTGTATATTTTTAATTATTTCACAACATTTCTGTCAGCAGATCCTTCATATGCTGTCATGTTTGTGTAATTATGCAGAGGGCACCATGGAAACATGGTGATAATTACACTTCTGGCCCACCTGGGACGTCACACACTCATTTTTTAATTCTTTTGAGTGGGCATTAGTGGCAGTCCTGGCTTACTTTGCGCAATAGACGAGATAAGACACGACCAAAGGGGGAAAACACTTTTTAACAACGTATTATTTTTTTCATTAAAGTATACAGTGTACAGTTCAGTTTTTTAAACAAGAAATTAACACTTTTATTCAGCAAGGATGCATTAAATTGATCAAAAGTGACAGTTAAGACAATTATAATGTTAGAAAAGATTGAACTTTCTATTCATCAAAGAATCCTGAAAAATCTTGTATCACAGTTTCTAGAAATATGAAGCAGCACAACTGTTTTCAACATTGATATTAATCAGAAATGTTTCTTGAGCAGCAAATCATCATATTAGAATGATTTCTGAAGGATCATGTGACACTGAAGACTGGAGTAATGAAAATACAGCTTTGATCACAGGAACAAATTACAGTTTAAAATATATTTACATTGCAATAATATTCCACAATATTAAGCTTTTTACTGTATTTTTGATCAAATAACTGCAGGCTTGGTGAGCAGAAGAGACTGAAAAAAAAACATAAAAATCTTACCAAACCTTTTGAACAGTAGTTTATATGGTTAATAATATAATCAAAGACACACTGATGGGGAACAAAAACATTAACCAATAATATCACAGCCAAAAATAATGAGTCAATCAAATCCAGAAAGATCAAGTCCCACACGACATAATTCCCAGAAATCAGTCATTTTAAATTGTAATATTTCTCAAATAAATGCAGTCCTTATGAGACTTTTTTTTTAAAACATTAAAATATCTTGTTGATTTATGTCTGTAATATACCTAATTTTAATTACTTTTATTGGAAGTTGACTTTTATTAAGTGTGTGTTTGATGCCATCATGCCTGTTTCACCATCAGAGACGGTGGCGACCTCATCCACTCCAGCGGAGAACGTCACTTTCTCGGGGAACGTCACAGACAGTCGGAATGGGTTTGATGTGTCTCCTGTGGATAATCAGACAGCAGTGACCATGGCAGGACCTACAACACCTACTACAGTCCTGCCATCACCAACCCATGAGCCCACGAACACCGTCATCATCACCACCTTCCACACGACACCGCCTGAACCCACCACAGCTCCAGAGGTGACCAGCTCAGGGTCGACGAGCGCTCATCCCACACAGAAATCCTCTCCGACAGCGTCATCACCCACATCATCCGCCTTCCCCTCGGTCAACACACAGATGTCAGCGAGCAGCAGTGCCGTCCAGGCCAAAGCCCACGTCGACACACCCTCGGCACTGAACGTCGGAGATGACGGTACGTGAAAACAGTGGCTATTCCTGCTTTTCCTTAAAGGAATAGTTCACACAAAAATGAAAATGAGCCCATGATTTACTCACCCTGAAGCCATCCTAGGTGTATATGACATTCATCTTTCAGACGAATACAATCAGAGTTATATAAAAAAATGCCCTGGCTCTTTTAAGCTTTATAATGGGAGTCAATGGGTATATATATTTTTTTATGTCCATCAAAGCGCATCCATCCATGATTAAAGTGCTCGACACGGCTCTGGCGGGTTAATAAAGGCCTTCTGAAGTAAAGTATATATATACTTTATATATATATATATATCAAAATATAATTAAATACACTTAAATATAATGCATTTATTAAATTAAGTAGTATAAACTGTTTATCTGTACTTTTCAGTATGAATTATTCATATTACATGTAATATATTTATGTACACTTAAATATAATGCATTTATTAAATTAATTAGTATAAACTATATTTATCTGTACTTTTCAGTATGAATTATTAATATTACATACATTACACTTAATATATTTATGTACACTTAAATGTAATGTATGTATTAAATATAATTTAATTATCATGAACTATACTGTATTTATCAGTGCTTTTTAGTATGAATTCTGCATTTATATTTAATTACTCTTGCATCATCCGCAATCTTTGATTTATTTTTTCAGAGCTTCTTGCATTGCATTCTGGGATTACCTTCTCAATGAAGGATACTTGCAATGGTACCAAAATGAGCAGTTTTAGAAGGCAGCATAATTAAGTTGCCTGTGTTTGTAGCCTACAAAGGCGGCTCACTAGATTCTGAAACAGAGCTCATATTATGTATTTTAGCATGACTAGATCACTGCACCAATCAGCATCCAGGACTGGAACTAACTGTTATATAATCGCTTAAAAGTTAGAGGTCAGTAAGAGTTTACATTTTTGAAAGAAATGCATTAAATTGATCAAAAGTGACAGTAAAGACATTTATATTGTTACAAATAAATTATAGGCTATATTAAATAAATGCTGTTATTTTGAACTTGCTATTTATTTATCAAAGAATCCTGAAAAAAAAAGTTTCCACCAAAAAAAAAAAAAAAAAACTGAGAAATGTTGCTTTATTTAGCAGCAAATCATCATATTAGAATGATTTCTAAAGGATCATGTGACTCTGAAGACTGGAGTAATGATGCTGAAAATACAGCTTTGATCACAGGAATAAATTACATTTAAAATATATTCAAATAGAAAACAATTCTTTTAAATTGTAATAGTATTTCACTGTTTTTACTGTACTTTTGATCAAGTAAATGCAGTTTTGGTGCTTTCTGACCCCAAACGTTTGAACGGTCGTGTAACTTTGCCCCGCTTGCTTGTGATTTCGAGGCAGTTAATGAGGACAAAAACGTGACTTTCTGCTGGAAACTTCTCGTGCCTCTGGTTAGGGTGCATTCGGACTGAAATCCTGCTGTTTGAAAGCGGACATGATTTATTGCTGTGATATGAAACATCACATGGTCATTAATTTTGTTGATGCCTTTGTGACCGAATGCAGCTGCACACACAAATATTTACAGCGCACATCTGCGTTTTTGTTTACCACAATGGCGAGCAAAACAAATCCCCATAAAACTGGATATGAATAGAGGTCTAACAGCAGATAGCCTGATAATGGTAGGTTTGGGAAACAAGAGCATCATTATATCTGTAGAGAAACATCGAGCTCTGAGGGCCGGGACGTCTTCACGCTGACACAACTGAAGAACACACAGATCTTTGTGGATTCGCCAGGCCTGTGCGTCACTGGAGAAACCATCAAGCACAAAAACACACAATATTTACATGTTCTTTTCCAGAAAGTGTTCTAGTATAATTCTCTCTCTCTTTCTCTTGTTTTCCTTCTTCCTGGGATTTCTAGACAATAACAAAGTGTCCACTGACCCGCTCCTGGCTGGACTGGTTTCTGCGTTTGTCGTTGTTGCTGCCATTGTGTCGGTCCTCGTATTCCTGAAGTTCAGAAACACAAATGACGGCCCACAGTTTCGCAGACTTCAAGATCTCCCCATGGTAGGACTTGGGTTTATTGATTCATTCAACACATTCTTGATGAATACAGGTGAAACTCGGAAAATGTGTATATCGTGCAAAAGTTGGCTAACCTATGGCTTACAGCTTATGAAAACCCCAAATTCAAAATCTCAGAAAATTTGAATATTACATGAAATCTATTTAAAAAAAGGTTTTTAAATACAGAAATTTCGGCCCTCTGAAAAGTATAATCATGCTTATGTATATAGTTGTATATACTAAATATATTAGTTTCACCTTTTAATTTGAATTACTGAAATACACGAACTTTTGCACGATATTTTAATTTTTCGAGTTTCACCTGTAAATGTCTAAGCAATCAGCCCCGTCACAGAAGTTCAACACTGACAGGAAAAGGGTCGTTCTCAGGAAACCATTTAGATGCCATTTATACTCATGATATGCTATTTTTTTTCCCTTTCATTAAAAAAAAACTTTAAAGACATTATAATTTCCCATTTTAGGCTCAAATGTACCAGGAGCATAACCGCCATGAACAGAGGAACCACAATGATATTGATTTTAAAGTGCCCCTATTATGTTTTTCGGATATTCATGTAGTGTGTAATATCGTTTGTGAATGTAAAAGGTCTGCAAAGATCACGAATGGAGTTTTGTCTCCAAAAGACAGAACTGATTCTGAACTGCTGTAATTCCAGTCTCACTTCCTGCAAAAATATATGTAGGTTGGTAACGAATTAGCATAATGCCAGCCTATGGTCTTCATTGGCTGCACATGAACAGCGTTTACTTTGACCCTCAAACACTGTAGTTGTAGCTGAGGACTGGAAGAGTTTGGTTCGTGTGTCGACATGTTGAGAAGTTTTCAGTGCTGCGAATCCACTGCTTGTACTTTGTTGCGGGAACGAACACGTCACAATATTCCTCATTTAAATAATTAATATGCAGAATAAAGGGGCGGGGCCTGGTTGAGTTAGTTAGTAGTGTGTTGAAACTCACGGTTATAGTGAGGCGCGGGACATTTCCCAAACACACTCAAAGCACTCGACCAATCACAACACACTGGTTCAACCGACCAATCAGAGCACATTGTGCTTTTCAGAAGGAGGGGCTTCATAGAGACAGGAACTAAACAGAGCGTTACTGACAGACTTGCAACATTGTTCAAAAAAACATAATTCTTCACATATTTGACATTCAAGCATGAAAACCTATTCTAGTAGAGCCCAAAACCAAAATCAAGACTTTGAAAAAGAGCATAATAGGAGCCCTTTATGTCATTGGGACACATATGGCACTGTTTCCTGAGAACGCCTCGCTGACATCTGTGTGTTTCAGGACGATATGCTGGAGGACGCCCCTCTCTCCATGTACAGCTACTGAAAAACAGAGATGTTCCCCGGACATCTTCAGAGCGCCCAACATCCTCTGTTCAACACAAGAAAGACAATTGAATGGCTCATGTGCTTCATAGAGGCACAAACACTCCTGTTGTTTCTGTTAAAGGACTAAATGTAGCGTAATACTCCACTTTAGTTGTTAAACTCACCGTGTGCCGTCAGTGCCTGTTTGTTGGGTTGTGTTCTTGCACTTTACGTGGGTTTTGGGAAGGGTCGTGTGCTGCGGGAATATTTGGGAGCTGTTTTCGGCTCCATGTGTTCATTTGTTTCTCTGAGAGCTGCGTCGTCTCTGGATCCGTTACATTTGGTCTAATTCTTGAATTCTAACTTGTGGCTTTGTTGTTTTTCTGATCAAGTTCTTGGTTTTGTTAAAGAAATGCTCCACCTCTCAGTCAGCAACAATCACGTCTACAGTAGTGCACTTATAATGCAAGTCTATGAGGCACTAAAATAAACAATGAAATGAATTTTCAAGCGTACAGCCACATGACATCGCAAATAATACACATTAACATGAGACTAGGGTGATTAAACAGTTACTAACCTTGTCTGTGTAAAGTTATTTTGTTTTCAAAGTCTAAACCCTGTAACCTTTGCATGACACACACAATAATAGACTTCATAGCAAATGCATTACTGTAAACTGATTTTTGCTTATTTTTTCAAACTGAGTGATGAACGACTGAAATATTAAAATGTTGCAGCTTGACCTGTATTGAACCCAGAACATTTCTTTAATACTCCATGAACGGCATCAGTAATGATTTTCATTTCACTTTGTTCTCTGCTTCGTTACCAAGGATGTTTCCACCTCTGATTAAAAATACTATTTTTGTCAGTCATATACATGTTCACTTAACTTCAAGAAATCATTTGGATTTTTTTTCTTCTTCATCATTTGGAATGTCTTCAAATAGACAAAACAACAACGGTGAAAATGCAATTGGCTCTTTTAAACAAAACAGCTAAATTCTGCTGCTTTTAAAATTAAGTTTTAAGATAAAAAAGATCTATTTAGGTGCACTTTGACAGGCAGCCAACACTTATCAACGCACAGAAAGATGTTTAGCCATAGTTTTAAAGGGTTAGTTCACCCAAAAATGTTTTAATTCTGTCATCATTTACTCACCCTCATGTTTGTTCCAAGTTTCTCTCTTCCGTTGAACACAAAAGAAGATATTTAGAAGAATGTGTGTAACCGGACAGTTGACGGCAGCCATTGACTTCCATAGAAGAAAAAAAAAAGTCAGTCAACTGTCTGGTTACACACATTCTTCTAAATATCTTCTCTTGTGTTTAACAGAAGAGAGAAACAAACATGAGGGTGAGTAAATGATGACAGAATTTTCATTTTTGGGTGAACTAACCCTTTAATGCTTTTCTTGTGCCTGAAATGTTTTTTATAAAAACTGAGAAAAAAAAAAAAAATGAACAAAATGTTGCTATAAACTTAACACCCATTTTTTATTGATTAAAGTGAAAAATGCAGTATTTTTCTTCTTGTGCTTTGTTGGCTGATGGATGTGTGATATTGTTTACTTCATGTAATAACTTGTAAGAGTGCATTTCAAGTGTTTCTTATTACACATTGTTCTTTTTTAATTAATAAAAGTCTTTGAAATACACACTAAATTGTTACTTTTTGAAAGTTGTCTCACAACACTAAAAACACTAAGTTATGACATGATAAAATAACTATTGCGATTTATTTCAAAATTTTTACAATTTGAAGTCAATGTAAAATAGAGGTTTCTGGTCTTATTATTCATCAATGCATGTTGTTCTAAAGTAAAAAATAAAATAAACATTGATGGAAACATGCTTCAAATACTGACTGCAAATAAGTTTGAAACATGCACACAAGCCCAAGTCGAACTGTCTTTCACTGTTTGGGCGTTTTGTGTTGCATGTTCATATTCAAAACCCATTTTGCACTATTTCGAAAGCCATTTTGCAACTTTTATTGTTAAATACTACCCAATTTCCTGAATACTGTGTGGCTGAATTTGGAGCCGCATACTACTCTAACTACTTCTGCCATAGAAAGATACTTTAAACAAGTAAGAGTATGCCTTTACAGAGACTATCTGTGTGTAATGTGTGTCAGTCTTACTACAGAAACTCAGTGAGCACCATGGGCTTGATTTTACCTCAACGTAGATCAATTATATTAGAAATAGCCCAGTCCAGTCCTTCATGACAGAAGTAAACGGTCCGTTACCTAGTCAACACTTAAGAACAGGGTTTCCATTTCCTCTAATGGCAGCACGATGGTTTATTGGCCTTTAAGATCAGAGGTCACTGAGACTGAGATCTGGAGGACTGTCTGAAACTCTGTCCACCCCTTCAGCATCATTGTCAAGGTTACTCTCAAGCCCACTTCCAGCATCGCTGATGTCACTTCCTGACAGGTCTGAATTAAGACGGACCCGTTGGCGCCTCCTCCTGGTTCGTTGCTCTAAAATCAATTAGAAAAATTAGTAATTGTTAGCGTAAACCTGGGTTTCTCCAAAGTTGATGAAAAACGAATACTTGATTAAATCGTAAAAATGTACAATAAAATAAATAAATAAATAAATAATTTTAAAATAAAATTCTTCTCTAACTAAAATCATATAAAACATTTTTTTTTTATTGCTTGAAATACATTATCAACTAAAATGAAATAAAATATAAGCTCTTCACCTTATTTTATTTCAGCTAGTTTCCAAGGCAATTTTAATTCGAGGAACTACAATAACTAAACCTTAAAAACAATATATATATAAAACCATCCAGTCAGGTCTAAAATATAAACACTTATAATAGGCTTACCATAGTGAATCAGGGTAAGACAAAAACACATTTTGGAAGAGGGATTGATGCATTGACTTATTTTTGGGGAAAAAAAAAGTTGCATAGTGTACCTTTAAGAAAAGAATGAAAAAAGGTACTGAAGGCTTATTTGATTTAGCTTTTACAGTGAAATAGGACCTGGGCAGCTCTGCATGAGATTCACGTGTATCTCTCGTGTCATGTGTCCATGCGTCACCTGGTTCTTCCACCCAGGATGCATCCAGCTCGTCTGAGCTGATCTCGGCCAGACTGGGAGTGGGACTGAAATCATCCTCCGACACTGACGACACACGTCTCTCGGCCCTCGTCTTCACGGTTACCACTGTTACCACACAGGTGCAAGAGAACGGTGAAAGGACACCACATGCAAAGAGGGAAATTACACAGAAATCTCTGGCAATTCCAAATGTCAGAGAGAGGCTAAATGAAGGATTTTGGCTTATAAATGACCTTCATGTGGGGAAGAAAAAAGGTATTACGCCCCTTTAATGAGTGTGTGTTCACAGCTGCGTCTCACCTGGTTTCTGTGGCACCTGTGCAGGTGTGGGGAGGAAAGAGTCTCTCAGGACCAAACCTCTCACCTCGTCCTTCAGCTCAGAGACTGTGACTCTGAATCACACAGAAAATAAAGTGGCCTCCTCTCATCAGGCTTATCATCTTTAGCTAAAACCGTAAAAAAATTCATTGATTCATGAAATAAAATAAATGTTAATATTCAAAATAATAATAATAATTTCATTTCATTTAGCATCCACCCTAAATTTAATCGTCAGAAATGCAATGAATCTTGGGATAGGCTAGGCTGCGCAGGATCCACTTGTAGGAGCTCACATTCGAAGAATCCTTTGAATTGGGACAGCATTTGGACCGAATGCAATGATTGGATGAATATTTTTCAGTCCTGAGACTTCCACAGAAGATACAGTATGCGCATGTACACTTTTTAATATTTAGACTGCTATTATTGATTGCTATCAGGACGTGAAGAGAGTTTCAAACAGTATAATAAAAAGTGTTTATGAAAAACATTGGCTACTCCAGCTTTAAGAGGGTGAGATATCTTGATTTCCTCTCATTTCAGTTTTTTCATCGCTCACCCCTTGAGAACCACTGCTCCAGCTTTAAGGACACACTCACCTGACGTCACGTACTTCCTGTTGAGTGTGCTGGTATTGCGACACCATCCGAGCTAGTTCAAAACTGTGCGCGCGATGTGAATCTGTGAAACTCTCTAACGTCTGCAGAATACAAACATCACATGAGCTCTGAAATGAGAGTGAACTGAACCAGAACATGCTATTTATTGAAACTACAAACGTTCACAACATAAATCCTTATGCAAATGAATATTGCATATTATATATTGCACATCATTTACATACAGAAGTCATTTCAAATGCATATTAAAGATACAGTAGCAACAGTCAATACAAATCTTGACTAACTTTAGAAAAAGAAACAAAAAAACACCCTTTTAGGTAAAATGTTAAATATTATATTTAGCATAATGTAAAGGATACTATACAGACGATCAGAAAAGCAAAATAGAAAAACATACACCAACGTTCAAAGTCTCTTCTGCTCACCAAGGCTGCATTTATTTGATCCAAAATACAGTAAAAAAATAAAAAATAATAAAAAAATTATATATATATATATATATATATATATATTGATCACAGGAATAAATAAAATTGTAACATATTCAAAGCTAAATTTTCATCATCATTACTCCAGTCTTCAGTGTCACATGATACTTCAGAAATCATTCTAATATGCTCAGGAAACATTTTGATTATTGATTATTATCCATGCTGAAAACAGTTAAGCTGCTTCATATCTTTGTGGAAACGTGATATCATTTAGGATTTTTAGAAAGTTCAAAAGAACAGCATTTATTTGAAATAGAAATCTTTTGTAACAGTATAAATGTCTTCACTGTCACTTTTGATCAATTTAATGCATCCTTGCTGAATAAAAGTATTAATTTCTTTAAAAGATAAAGAAATGAATGAATAATACTGTACATATGTGTGTGTGTGTCGTTTACCTTAGAGCTGCGTTCATACTGTCTCCTTGTTTCTCTGGCCTCTGACTGGAGCTGGAACGTATCTTCTTCCTGCCGCACTACAGAAACACAAGCCAGTTTGCTTTTTTAACGTTCACGAACATGATATAAATGTAGCCAAAATGCCCAGAGTCAGAATGTCTATCAATATTGATGTGGTTATGAACGTGAAGCCAACACAAACACAGCCAGTCTCGAGGCGTGATGTTTGTTTGCGTGACAGCGGAAGCAGTGTAGAACACGTGTGTGTGTGTGTGTGTTTATTTTAACACAAAGTGCATTTGCACTGGCAGAAAGCCCTGACTGTAATAACTGAAAGAGTTTGATTTATGCATGTAACATTATAGCGTGTATCTGATATGCACAGGTGGAACAGTCGGTTCATGCATCTATGGCATCAAACGTATATATGAAAAGTAACTAGTATACGACCTACTCAGTTTGTTTTTGAGGATGTCCACCTCTCTCCTGAGCTGCTCCAGTTCTTCTCTGCGGAGTTTAGAGCTGAAACTGTGGACACACAAATATTACAAACAATCAGTGTCTGTACTGCACAAGCGGTTCACTACAAGCTGATTACTAGCACACTTGGGTCCGTTTTGATTTCATCTTGACTTTAAACTATTCACTTTTTTAGATTTTATGTGCATGACAGGGTTGGGTCGACAGAGTGAATATTCACAATATATTTGCAACACTTTTTTTAATAATATACACTACTGGTGAAAAAATTTGAAATAATTGTGATTTTTTAAATGTTTTTGAAAGAGGTCTCTTCTGTTAACCAAGGCTGCATTTATTTGGTCAAAAATACAGTAAAAACTTTAATATTTTGAAAAATATATAAAAAAATATTTTAACATAATTTATTTCTTTGGGCAACGCTGAATTTTCAGCATCATTACTCTAGTCTTCAGTGCAGTGTGGTTTTATTTTAGTTTTTATTTTAGATTTATTATAGTTTTATTCATATTTTGGATTAGCTTTTATTTTTATATTTGAGTTTTGTTAATTTTAGTTTAATTTTCATACATTTCATTATGTTTACTTATTTTATTATTTATTTCCAATTAATAATTTGTCAACCTAAACATTGCTTCAGCTTAAAATTTTCTATAACTAATATTTTTATTTTATTTCAGCATTATTTCAATTAACAGAAAAGTTTTAATAGTTTTAGTTAAAGAGAAATAACCCTGCTCCAGTGTCACATGATCCTTCAGAAATCATTCTAATTTGCTGCTCATGAATCATTTCTGATTATTATCAATGTTGAAAACAGTTGTGCTGCTTCATATTTTTGTGGAAAATGTGATATGCTACCATTCAAAAGAAAGTAATATTTTCTTCAGCAAAGTATGCATTAAATTGATCAAAAGAGACAGTAAATTAATTTAGAATGTTACAAAAGATTTCCATTTCAAATAAATTATGTAATTTTCTATTAAAAAAATCCTGAAAAAAAAAAAAGTTTCCACAAAAATATTAAGCCGAATATTAAACCGTTTTCAACATTGATAATAATATGAACTATTAATACTTGAGCACCAGTAATAATTAATAATTGAGCACTAACTCAGAATATTAGAATGATTTCTGAAGGATCATGTGACACTGAAGACTGGAATAATGATGCTGAAAATACAGCTTTGATCACAGGAATATATATATATAAAAATAAAATATATATTAGATTTCTTTCAAAAACATTACAAAAATCATAATTTTTCCGAACTTTTGACCATTTTTTATTTATTTTTCACAGAGTCATTCCAGACCTTTCTTCCTGGTTTCCTAGAGTCGTGGCTCGGTTGATCTGAGCTCTCAGGCTGCTCAGCTCTCGATCCATCTCTCTCTTCCACTGCTCTGTCCGTCGATCCGGTCCAGGGCTCAATGATCTCCGCTCCACATCCCGCTCTCTCTCCAACAGTTTATCCTGAAGTCTCTTCTGTTCCTCTGGAAGAATTAACATCAACTCACACAGAGCAGATTTTGTTCTTGGCATATTCTATTAAATTACTTATTGAAAAGAAGTATTCATTAAAGGGGTCATGACATGGACTTTTATTATAACACGTTCCTTGAGGTTCACTTATAATGTTAATATAGTTTTAGTAATAATTTTTTTTTGCACAAAAAAACCCCCAAAATACACATATATGTAGAAAAATGACTATTTTAACCTTCATTCTGCCTCTCTGTTTGAAATGATACATTTTTTCAAGGCGCAGCTCCGTTAAGGCTTGTCAGTAAATGTCCGATTGGCTAACATCATTGCATAGGAAACAGTATCAATGGCCACTCGTTATTGCACACGACTGAGTGTTTTGACAACATGTATATAAAACCGTAATTTACAGACAAAGCATTATGAAATCAATTACTTCCGGTTTGTGATGCAGCTGCTGTCGGCTGCTTCATCTTTTAACAACAGTTTATTTGTGAACTCTCCATTACTCTTAGCCTGGGAAAACCCAGACAAACTTCCGGCAAATTTAGATTTGCTCTGCAAGTAGTCTGGCAAAGAGCTCATTCAAGCCCATTTCTAATCCGTCGAAATCGCGGCACCCATCAGAAACGTTGAGGCGGGCTTTACACGATGACGATCGCTCTGATTGATTTTGGGTCTATCCAATTGCGCCCAGAGGCATTTGAGCGACGTCCGTTGGTGAAGCGCACAAACTTCAGTCTCTATGAAAGACCCACTGGCAGATGAACGTGCTACTACATTTCTCTCCGAAACGGTAGGAAATTAAATTAGATTTAATAGAGGATTTTAACTGTGACAAGATGATTGACAGGGCAGTTTACGTGACAGGAATCACGTGACAGATCCGTCCGATAAAGATGACGAAGTAGTATGTCCCAAAGCTTGCCTACTTTTTTGCTACACATTCAAAAGTAAATACCTTTTCTTCACAAAAAGAGTACATACTTTTATGGCGTAGTGTAACTTAGGCGAATTGAGACGCAGCATATGGCTTTACACGATGACGATCGCTCTGATTGGTTTTAGGACTTTTAGGTCTATCCAATTGCGCCCAGAGGCATTTGAGCGACGTCCGTTGGTGACGCCCCTTTGGAAACGAGTTATTAAAGAAGCTTTGCCAGACCATAACTCAGTTACTACTGAGAATGGTCTGGTTTTAACCAGGCTACATTACTCTGTGCCTCGTTTACGAAACTAAATGCTCTGAACAAACATATAATCCTCTGATGCGATCCTGGATGCTATTAAAATAAATCATCCAGTTGTTTCCGACACTTGTGAAGGCTGTACAGAGACGCAAACCAGCTGTTTAAACTGGATGTGTCAAAGCGAACGTTCTTTCACTCTTTCTTTTGTCCTGTTTTCAGCAGACTCAAGTGTGTGGAGTATGTAACTGAAACTGAACATGTATCTGTATACTGTATCCAGTTATTATAATAAGTTCTATTCGCTTTCGACATGACGCGACACTCACATCCAGTGTAGGCGAATGTCAGCCGTTAAGTGGGCGGGGCCTATGGTTTGATGATTTATAGCTATTGGCTGATGTGTTGCTCTAGAGGCGGGCATATGCAAATGCATTTGCCTGTGTGATGTCACAGATCCCGCATTATCAAAACGAGCCGTTTTTGGAGCTTGATTAAATAAATGCTTTGTTTATAATGAGGAGGACATTTTGAGGAGGAAGCAGTGAAACGTGCAGGATGTTTAAATTGGTACAAAGACCTCTCATATGTCAAAAGATCAAGGCAAATTTGATTTCTCAAGTCATGACCCTTTTAAAATCTTAGCATATTAAAGATGGATGATCACCTTGTAATGTTTGTATTTGTCTGTGCTGAGCATTTCGTTCTCTTTCCAATAATCGAAGACTCTGTGTTAAAGTCTCAATGGCCTGTGGCAAAATAACATATAACACTTATTTGTTATTCTGGAATGATACACTGTAGGATTCAGTTTGTTATATTAAGGCAAGACACTGCTGTCAAAAACAGTTTTTTCATGCATCGTACTTTATAGACTCCATGGGGCGGTTTCCCGGACAGGGTTTAAATTAAGCCAGTAGTAGGCCTTAATCTAGAATAGTTAATTGTGTCTTAAAAATGGCTTTCTGTAACACAGATTAAGTACAGATTAGTTATACATGGACTATGGAGTCCTGAACTAAAATAAACCAGATTCAATTAAAACCAACTGGGTTAATCTGAATTGGCATGACAGAGCTTGCCCATAAAACATGGAATGAACTAAGAAAAGATTAAAATTGCATGGAACTGTGAAGCAAATCCAAGGAAAACAATGGCATCAGAAAAAGACTGCAATCAAAAAAATGTTACTAAAAGTGGGCTGGAATGCAGCCCAAGTTACTAGACTAAAATGAAAACATCAAGTGAAGTCAAAGAGTGTCCATTTCGAGTTAGTTTAACATGAACCAATCACATTTGAACTAGAAACCTGATACAATGGGTTTAAAACAAAATTAAATGTTTAAATGACATATTAATATGTGCGTGCGTGTCCAAGTAATGCATGTGTCCAAGTAATGCATGTGTCTTCTTTGAAACACAAAGTTAATCTGAAGTTAAACCTGAAGTTAATTTAAGCCTCAATTTAGTCCTGGAGTAGCTCTAGTCGTCCTCCAGGAAATCATCTTATTAAACTCTGGAATAAACTAAATCTAAGACTATTTAAAGCCATGACAGAGAAAGCTGATTTCTGTTAATCTGGTTTAAAGGGCCATTTTAGTTTAGGACTAGGCTTAATCTCTATCCGGGAAACCGCCCACATATCTATTTTACATTTTAGAAAACTTTAAATACAAAACAATTGTTATAATGTACTGTGATTAATCAACTAGGGAGTTATGGTGATAATATCTATTAGTTCAAATGTTTACCCTGTTCACCTGTTGTGTCTTGCCTTAAAGAACAATCTTAAAAACAAGATTATAAACACATATATTGTGCCCCAGATCTCAAGTGGACAGCACTAAATACAGATAAACTATCCAATACGTCATGTGATCCAAACACATATTAATAGCAGATGAAGTCAACTCTCCACGTGTTATGGGGTCACTCGAGCCAGACGTTGATATCAGGTGAAAATGGGTCATGTGACCAGAGCAGGTGTTAGCCTGACCTGACTCTGTTGCTGTAGTTGTGTCTGGATGGCGGTCAGATCTGACCACTGAACCGCAGGACAGAGAGAGGACGAGGGCTTCAAATCAACACCGGCTGTGACCTCTCTGACCGGAAACACATCTACAGACACATACACATGAACTAATTCAATCATAATTAACATATACAGTAGTGGACAAAATTTAGTTATTTTTAAATTAACTAATCATTTACAAAACATGACTATGCGTTTCATAAATGTTTAATAAATTGATACTTTTTTTGTATGTTTTGCTCACATCAGGTGCACAGTGGTTAAAGACTCCATGTGTTTCAGAGAAGACAGCTGTCTATACCCTCACCAGTCAGCACTTACACTGCAGCACACACTACACTACACTACACACTACAGAAGACAGCTGTCTATACCCGCACCAGTCAGCACTTACACTGCAGCACACACTACACTACACACTACAGAAGACAACTGTCTATACCCTCAGCAGTCAGCACTTACACTGCAGCACACACTACACTACACTACACACTACACTACACACTACAGAAGACAGCTGTCTATACCCGCACCAGTCAGCACTTACACTGCAGCACACACTACACTACACACTACAGAAGACAACTGTCTATACCCTCACCAGTCAGCACTTACACTGCAGCACACACTACACACTACACTACACACTACAGAAGACAACTGTCTATACCCTCACCAGTCAGCACTTACACTGCAGCACACACTACACTACACTACACTACACTCTACAGAAGACAACTGTCTATACCCTCACCAGTCAGCACTTACACACTACACTACACTACACTACACTACACTACACTACACTACACTACACTACACTACACTACACTACACTACACTACACAGAAGACAACTGTCTATACCCTCACCAGTCAGCACTTACACTGCAGCACACACTACACTACACTACACTACACACTACAGAAGACAACTGTCTATACCCTCACCAGTCAGCACTTACACTGCAGCACACACTACACTACACTACACTACACTACACTACACTACACTACACTACACTACACTACACACTACACTACACACTACACTACACACTACACTACACACTACACTACACAGAAGACAACTGTCTATACCCTCACCAGTCAGCACTTACACTGCAGCACACACTACACACACTACACTACACACTACAGAAGGCAACTGTCTATACCCTCACCAGTCAGCACTTACACTGCAGCACACACTACACTACACTACACTACACACTACAGAAGACAACTGTCTATACCCTCACCAGTCAGCACTTACACTGCAGCACACACTACACTACACTACACTACACACTACACTACACACTACACTACACACTACACTACACACTACACTACACACTACACTACACACTACACTACACACTACACTACACACTACACTACACACTACACTACACTACACTACACTACACAGAAGACAACTGTCTATACCCTCACCAGTCAGCACTTACACTGCAGCACACACTACACTACACTACACTACACACTACAGAAGACAACTGTCTATACCCTCACCAGTCAGCACTTACACTGCAGCACACACTACACTACACTACACTACACTACACTACACTACACTACACTACACTACACACTACAGAAGACAACTGTCTATACCCTCACCAGTCAGCACTTACACTGCAGCACACACTACACTACACTACACTACACTACACTACACTACACTACACACTACACTACACTACACACTACACTACACTACACTCTACAGAAGACAACTGTCTATACCCTCACCAGTCAGCACTTACACTGCAGCACACACTACACTACACTACACTACACACTACAGAAGACAACTGTCTATACCCTCACCAGTCAGCACTTACACTGCAGCACACACTACACTACACTACACTACACTACACTACACTACACTACACTACACACTACACTACACTACACACTACACTACACTACACTCTACAGAAGACAACTGTCTATACCCTCACCAGTCAGCACTTACACTGCAGCACACACTACACTACACTACACTACACACTACAGAAGACAACTGTCTATACCCTCACCAGTCAGCACTTACACTGCAGCACACACTACACTACACTACACTACACTACACTACACTACACTACACTACACTACACTACACTACACTACACAGAAGACAACTGTCTATACCCTCACCAGTCAGGACTTACACTGCAGCACACACTACACTACACTACACTACACTACACTACACTACACTACACTACACTACACTACACTACACTACACTACACAGAAGACAACTGTCTATACCCTCACCAGTCAGCACTTACACTGCAGCACACACTACACTACACTACACTACACTACACTACACTACACTACACTACACTACACTACACTACACAGAAGACAACTGTCTATACCCTCACCAGTCAGCACTTACACTACACTACACACTACAGAAGACAACTGTCTATACCCGCACCAGTCAGCACTTACACTGCAGCACACACTACAGTGTTCAACACCTGTTATAGATGTGTAAACGCATGAATAAATCATTTACAACACTTTCTGCGTCCCCTAATCTAAAGTGTAAACTATTCATCACTTGTAAATGTGTTACACATTATTTGTAGATAAGATTTGTTGATCTTATGCCTCATTGATTCTTGAAGTGGTAATCTACGAATGATGTGTAACACATTTACAAGTGATGAATAGTTTACACTTTAGATTAGAGGATGCAGAAAGTGTTGTAAATGATTTATTCATGTGTTTACACATCATTGTGTTGAACACTGTTACTGACCTGTTACAAATGATCTGTACGTGTATACAAGGCATTTACAACACTTTCTGCACCCTCTAATTGCTACATACATACAAAAAAATTATTTATTAAGCATTTATGAAATGCATATTCATGTTTTGTAAATGATTAGGCTAGTTAATCATTAATTAATCAATTGCAAATGACATAACTGAATCTACAAAACATACATACAATAATTAACATACCACTTATTAATCATTTATGAACGCATAGTCATGTTTCATAAATAATTAGTTAATCATTTACTAATCACTTGTAAATGACTTGTAACTGAATTTACTAAACATACATAAAATGTTAGTATATCACTTGCTAATCATTTATGAATGTTTTGTTAATGATTAGTTCATCATTAACTAACCACTTATAAATGACTTACAACTGAACGTTATTATAAAGTGTTACCAAAACTTTTACTAATTTCCATGACTTCTTTAGGCCAGGAAATGATTCTTTTTAAAATTCCCTTTTTATTTCCAGGTTTTCCATGACTCTGGGAATTGAAAAGATTTATAGCCTACAGAATATTCTCCATCTGTCAATTTTCTATTAATGGACTTAATCATTTAAAAAGGATTTACCTTCAGTTCCTCTATGAGATCTTCCATATGTAGTTAGGCGTTCCTTGTAAGACACAATATTAGTAACTGAGGTAAATTAAAGCTGTATTTCACAGAATAAAGTAAGTCATAGAGGTTCAGAATAACATGAGGTTGAGTAAATAAAGACAGAATTTTTCATTTTAGGTGAACTGTCGCTTTAATTTATCTATCAGACAGAGCGCGCACTCTAGCGGCCAGTATCTGCTACATTCTAAACTGACATACATTTATTAAAAATGTATCTAAATTAAATTAAAATTAATGACTATTAGTGATGAAATAGTCTCTTACCCTCATCTTTGCGACACTTCCGTCCGCCTCGGAAATGATGGAGCTCAATTGATGGTCCCAGTTCATCCTGAGCGCCTGATAACCCAATTAAACACGAGCATAAAACCTGTCTGCTTTATGAAGACACTTTATACCAGCGGGAATAATGACAGGTGAGGTTACAGGGACAGGTAAACGGATCGCATAAAGTGTCACCGGATTCTGCAGAGGTGTGTTTCAGCATTAGTAAACAAACAAAACTTAAATAATGTTTCAAAACCAAACACAGACGCGCGCGAAACACCGAAGCGACCGTTTATTTCAGAGAAACTTCACGAACGAATATCCTTCCATAAATAATATCATTAAAAGTTCGATTGCATGTCTAAAATCCTCTTTTTATGGGGTCAGTGCCCGTTTCAGTTTAAATCCAGGAGCCAGAGCCACTATATTATACGTCACTTCCGTCACATGTATTATGGGAAATGTAGTAAATCTGGTTTAATGGCCGCGCACTCCTTTATGAGACCTAGCATTAGCAAACATACTGGATCAGTAAGATATGACACCATTCACATACATTATATTCTACTGTATATACATGTATGTTTAAAAAAAAAAATAACGTAAAAAGTGCTATAGCCATTATACTTACGGTCACATACTGTAAACTCAACTGTTATTGATTAAAATCTGGCCTAATAACATATAGCTTACTAGCCTACCATACATTTACAAATTGTCACATTACAGTTTACTTAATACAATTCCGTGAGTGAGAGACAATATTACATTTATCTTAACTTTAGCTTCTTAGCTTTATTTTTAGTTGATGTTAACTTAATATGGTATTTTTATACATATTTTGCAAACCATCAGAACTTCCCTTTAGTCAAATCTGTGGTACAGGGTTCTTACAGTTAACTAAAACTTAAACTACCATAAAATAAACTACCATTTTTGTTACTGTAAAAAATAAAACAAAACAAAAATTACCAAAAGTTTCAAATGCAAAAATAGAAACTAATTTAAAAACTAATAGTATCTCAATGATATTAAAATATATCCACTTGGCTGTTATAGCATGTTTCACATAATTTCACTGTACTTTTTTAAAGACAAAACAGTAACTGAATTGAACGTTTCAACTTTTTATGCTATTTATTTAAAACAGAAATGTACACACAGAGAATTCCCAGAGGTCTTACAGTGTGAAATGAGCCTCTTTGTGTTTTTCTAATTTTACATAACATGTTTTTTTTGTTTTTTTTTACTTTATAGTCACTTTATAGAATGTGGAATTAGAGTAGAATTGAACTGGAAACATGATTTCCACTATTTAAAACATATTGGCCATTTGAAGCCAGGTCCCCATCCGAGCAGTGTTCTCCCGGTGTTCACCGTGCAGATGAACAGACCCAGAAAAGCAAGCATCCCAAACGAGCCACGCCGGCGCTTCTCAGGGTCTAACAGGACAGAACACAACACTCAAACTCATTTCACTAGCTGTATTCATAATCCAGAATTCATTAAATCTACACAAATCAGTTCTGTGGAGGTGCAAAGACACTCACCTCCAGTAGAGTATCCTCGAGCGTACAGCAACCGACTGACAATCCAGATCATTCCCAACGCGCTGGCCAGGCGCTGAGAAACACAAGAAACAGTTAATCTCTCAGTTAGCATTAGCTTGCATGGGTGTTAATAAAGCTTGAATCTACACTCACTGGATGCTGAATCCCACCCACAGATAAATGAAACAGGAATAGAGACGAAACTTCAACACTGTAAGAAAATGGCACATATATAAATATACTGCATGCTTTTTGTTTTACAATTATAATTACAATGACAAAATATCCACAACAGCATCAATAAACCATCAGAAAAGCAGCAAGGAAACCAATCACAACAATCACTTCTCAATCAAATGTAAAACATTAAATAAGCTGATATTTATTGTATAGACAACTTTAATATTTAGCAGTAATATATCTGCTGTCTATAATGTATACTGAGAATATTAATGCATAATGAATAGTAATGCACGCATACGTGTTCTGATGCGCTCGCTGGATACAGTTGAATATGTGGCCGGTCTCTGGATCATCACTGTACATTGTAGGATACTAGAAAATAAAATTAATACTTTCATCATAGGTTCAAACTTAATTACAGTGGTGCATCGAAGAACCTTTCAGTGAATAGTTCTTAAAAGAGCATTTTTCTTCTTAATGTTAAAAACATTTTAGATAATTTACCATCATAAAGATACAAATTTATATCTAACAATTCTGACTTTTTTCTCGCAATTCGGAGTTTAGATACAAACTCAGAATTGCAAGACATTGCGTCAGAATTCTGACATTGCGATGAGCCAAAACATTATGACCACCTGCCTAATACGCTGTTGGTCCTCCATGTGCTGCTAAAACAGCTCCGTCCCGCCCAGGCATGAACTCTACAAGAGCCTGAAGGTGTCCTGTGGTCTCTGGCACCGAGGCTTTAGCAGCAGATCCTTCAAGTCCTGTAGTTTGAGGTGGAGCTCCCATGGACTGAACTTGTTGGTCTGGCACATCCCACAGATCTGGGGAATTTGGAGGCCAGAGGAACACCTTGAACTCTTCATCATGTTCCTCAAACCTGATCAATATATGCAGTGTGACTGTGATTATCCAGCTGAAAGAGGCCTTTAGTGAACACTGTTGTCATGAAGGGGTGTACCTGGTCTGCAACAATATTTAGGAAGGTGGCATGTCAAATATACGTCCACATCTCGGCGCCGATAGCCTTGTGGGCAAGTGCGCCGTTGTGCTTCGGGAGACCCGAGTTCGAGCCCCGGCTCATGGACCTTCCTGTCTAGCTACCTGTCCTATCTTAATAGGCAAAAACGCCAAAAATAAATGTTTTAATTTTTTTTTTATATGTATATATATATATATATATATATATATATATATATATATATATATATATATATATATATATATATATATATATATATATATATATATATATACATACGTCCACATTAATGACCGGACCCAGGGTTTCCCAGCAGAACATTGAGTCACACACTCGCTCCACTGGCTTATCGTCATCCCACAGTCCATCCTGGTGCATCACTTCCCCAGGTAAACAGCGCACACGTACACGACAGTCCACGAGATGTAAAGAAAACAGGACTCATCAGACTTTCTTCCACTGCTCCAGGGTCCAGTTCATCATAGATCTCTGATTGCTCTCCATACGCAGCAGATGCACTGTGTGTTGTGACACATTCCTCACATAACCATCATTTAAAATGTGTGACTTGTGCCTCATAGACCTTCTGTAGACTCGGACCAGACGGGATAGCTTTCATTGTCCTCGTGCATCAATGAGCCCTGGGCGTCCAACACCCTGTCGCCGGTTTGTGGTTTGTTCCTCCTCGGACACTGTTGGTAAATTACCAAGAGCGACACACAAGCCTTTCAGAGATACTCTGACCCAGACGCTCTGCCTTAACTCTCTGGCCCTCGTCAAAGTCGCTCAGATCTTAATTTCTGCCCATTTCTCCTGCATCCGACATTTTAATCACGAGAACTGATTGTTTACTTTCCATCTAATCTACCTAAGAGATGATCGACGTTATTCGCTTCATCTGTGACTGTTCATAATGCTTTGGCTCATTAGTGTAAATTTCACAATTCAGATTTTTTTTTTTCTCAAATAAACTTGGAATTGCGAGGAAAAGTCAGAAATGTGAGATAAAAAGTTGTAGTTAGCTTTTATATGTTTTTTGTTTTTGTTTTTTTTTGTTTTTTGTAGAAACAAGCTTCCAGAACAATCACTGTCTGTTATGTTACCGGGACATTGTATTTATCCCGAGCCTTCCCCACAGCATAAGACAGATGACCCAACAGGAGAAATGATGCCGCTCCTGTCAGCGCCACATAGCCGTACTCTTTAGACAAAACCACCATCTTCAAGACTGAGGAAACAGAAATATCACAGGATCTAAATGCTGCTATGTGTAACAGCATACAAGTGTACAACGGAGAAAAATCTAGAAAATATGTGAATCCAGAAATAGTCCCAATTGAGTCTGATTACAGACAGACAAATAGCTTTTCTGTGACATAAAAATCAATAATGTGCTTAGTCATCTCTGTCTGTGATAGTACAGTAACCTCAAAGTGGACTCTGACAGTGCTACTAGTCTAGGTCATAAGTAGTAGCAATTCAGTTAATTTCAAGTCGTTCTAATAGTTGTCAAAGATACACAGTTCTGTAAAATAAGCACATGCAGGAACAGGTTCATTTTCTGCGCACCCACAACAGTGTAAAAGTGAAAGACAATTATTCAAATCAATAATCCCACTGTTGCATTATTAAGATTTGTTCACATTGTTCTATTCAGACACAATCAATGCAATATAATATTGTTAATCAAGAGGCAGTATTTAAAAGCATTTGCTGCTATATTTTGTTACCTGCTCTTCCTTGGTTATCTGGAGGACGGAGGACAAAGATCACTCGTGTTACTACTAGTACTAAGTGCGACGCTTATGGGTAAAGGGTCAATCTCCACAAGTCCCATCCAGTCTGCCTTCAAGAAACACACTGCACAAATTCAAACATTTGAAAAGCAAAGACTTTTAATATTTTGTTAAATATGTATATTTTAAAAATATGCATATAAAAATGCTTTGTATATATTAAACACATCCTGTCTTTTATTCTCTAATCTTGAATAAATATGTATTTATAGCCATTTATTATTGTTTTTAGCGCCATGTCAGCAGCAGGGCTATGGCAACAAAAGTTGTACAATTAACAAAAAACTAAGACATTTAAGACAAGACAAAAATTCTGAAATACATTCGGTTGACACTTAAAGGGATAGTTTACACAAAAATAAAAAATAAATTCTGTCATCATTTACTCATGTTGTTTTAAACCTGTATGAGATCATTTCTTCTGTTGAACACAAAATAAGTTTTTTTTGTTTTTTTATAAATGGTTTCTGGTCCCCCAACTTCCTTTAGTATTTTTTTTCCTACTATGGAAGTCAATGGGGACCAGCAACTGTTTGGTTACCAACATTCTTTAAAATATCCTATTTTGTGTTAAGCAGAAGAAAGAAACTCATACAGGTTTAAAACAACATGAGGGTGAGTAAATTATGATTTTTGAAACAATATCCCTTTAATTGCATTAGTTCCCTAAACAGTGCAGTATAGCAAAATATTACAGCTTTAAGAACAATAAAGTTCTGTCCCAACTTTGACGCACTTTGCACTATGCACTCATACGTGTATTGTATGAACTTTACGGTTATTTTGTCATTGAACATCCAAGTCTGTTAGCCCCGCCCTCTCCACTACGCAATTAAAGCTGCGACAGTAGATTGCAGTGCATGTGCATGGTTGTGCACTTTTTCTCTTTCGAAATGTTAGGTAAACACTAGGCCTACTTGCACTATTTATAAAGCGGAATGGAAAGTGAATTAGTTCGAATTTGGAGCGCAGTTTAAGAACATTCTCTATTATTTCAACAGAATTGAGAGCCCTAACAGTTAAGCAGGGCATCAAAAAATTAGTTTATACTCATTGTGTTCCTCCCCACGGAAATCTTTAGTAAAAGGCGAAAGATTTATACGATCTGAAGAGAAACTTGAGTGTACTGAAGCTTACCGAAGCACCAGCACGTGACCGCGTGTAAGAAACACTTCACGAGAACGGTGATGGACACCGTGTGTTCAACATTTAACGTAGATAATCTTATTTGTTGTGAGATTGGATAGTTTGTACCTATTCTATATGATAATTAAGTGACTCATCCGGTCTGCTTTTTTTTTTAAACGTGATTTATAGATAAATAAATAAAAACACACACTTTCTGATCCCTGTTAAACGGACACAGAACAAAAGAGAACGTCTTCTACCGTTCTATTGTAAAACGTTTAAGATACTGTCAAGAAAACGCGAACATACAACTCACTGCTCTTGAAGGATACATTTATTAGCTTTATTATATAATATAATATTATGCAGAAGCATATTATCTTCATAAAAAATGAAGACAATGAGAAACGTAGGCTGTGTTATTTTACTCTTGTTTACCTCAGCTGTAGCTACACTGACTGGAAAAGCATTTGATAGATTATTATATTGCTGGTTGGCCTACTTTTTATATGATTATTTTTTACATCTCATTAGTTTATTAATTTCTTGTCTTTTGTTGTTTTATTAGTTTGTCTTGAATAATTGCTTAATATGAATAAGAAATGTTTCATAATAAGTTATTAGTCGCTTATTGCCATTTTGATGTAATATTTATGTCAACTTTGTATATAAATGTATATAAAATAAGCAAAAGCATTATTTATATGCCCATATCTTCTACCGTAGCCTATTTGATATGAGTGGTAAGGGCGCAGAATTCCTCTGCATACGATCGCAAGAGATTTAATCAATCATACCATAACATCCCATTGTGAACGAAAGCACACGTTCCATGCACGTGTTTATAACTTAAATAATTATGATTAAATTTCCAAGTGATCTGATATTAAACATTGTAAGGAAGCCCCGCCGTTAAGCAGGGCATCAAAAAAATTAGTTTATACTCATTGTGTTCCTCCCCACGGAAATCTTTAGTAAAAGGCGAAAGATTTATGCGATCTGAAGAGAAACATGAGTGTACTAGTTTCCTCAATGTACCAGCACGTGACCGGGTGTAAGGAACACACTTTCACGAGAACGGTGACAGACACCTTGAGTTCAACACTGAACGTATATTATTTGTTGTCAAACAGGATATTACTTTTCTATATGATAATAAAGTGTCTCATCCGGTCTGCTGCTTTTTGTTTGTTTTTAAACGTGAAGATAAAAAAAAGAAACACACACACACACACACACTTTGATCCCTGTTGAACTGACACAGACCAACAGAGGGCGTTGTCTTCTTCCATCAGTGAGTGGAACACAAAGGAAAAGTTCTCTTCTAACGTTCCACTGTAACTTTGAAAACTTGAAACTTGAACCAATCAGAGTAGAGGCTGCTCCGAGAACAGTTGAAAAGTTACAGTGGAAATGAGACTGACTGAAAATGTCGGAAAAAAATCTGGATACCAGTCACGTCATGAAAAGAAGGAGAGGGAGGCCAGGGGAACGACTTAACCAGTCTTTCAAAATGTTCTTTATCAAGACAGGTTAGTGTAGTCAGTGTAGGGATGTCGATGGGATGGGATGCCGGTGCATCTCATTAATGTGCGCCGCCCGAACGATTCGCGCTCAAAGTCCCCGTATTTATTGCACTAGGCTATTAGGGAACGTTACTTAGTTTGTTGGTTTGTATAACACACAGAAAATGGCAGGATTACAGGCCTGCCCAAAGTACGATAACAATACTGTCGATAAAACGCGAATACAACTCACTGCTCTTTAAGGATATTTATTTGCTATATTATTTAATAAGATATTATGCAGTCGCATAATATCTTCATTAAGAAAATGTCTTTAAGATGTTTGATTTAGAATTGATGTGAAACTGACCTTTAAAGATGTGTATCAGATGTTTACACAGCAGATGCTTTCCAGACAAAGTTATAATACATTTTGGAGATGTAGCCTATCTGGGAACTGACTGGAAATAAATTGTAGAGGCCTACATTTTATATAAATTATTATTATTATTATTATTTTTAAATTAATTTCTCGTCTTGTCATTTCATTGGTTTGTCTTGAATAATTTCTTGATGACTTTAATATTTCATAAGAAGTTATTAATCGCTGTAATTCTGATGAAATATTTATATCAACTTTGTATATGAATTTATATAAAATAAGCAAAAACTTTATTTATTATGCTATTTATATGCCCATATTATACCGTAGGCCTATTTGATATGATTGGAGAGCGATGAGGGCCCAGAATTTCCCCTTGAATTCGATCGCAAGAAATTAAATCATTACCATTAACATGTTGTGAACAAAAGCACACGATCTACGCACGTGTTTAATACGTATAACCACGTTCAATTCTTTTTGTGATCTGACATTCAACACTGTAAGGAAGCCCCGCTGTTAAGCAGGGCATCAAAAAATTAGTTTATACTCATTGTGTTCCTCCCCACGGAAATCTTTAGTAAAAGGCGAAAGATTTATACGATCTGAAGAGAAACATGAGTGTACTAGTTTCCTAACTGCACCAGCACAGACCCGAGTGTAAGGAACACACTTCACGAGAACGGTGAAGGACACCTTGAGTTCAACATTTAAGATTATTTGTTGCGAGACTGGATAGTTAGAACCTTTTCATATGATAATAAAGTGACTCATCCGATCTGCTCTTTTTTTAATTTTAAACGTGAGATAAAAAAATAAAAAAATAAATCACACTTTTTGATCCCTGTTGAACTGACACAGACCAACAGAGGGCGTTGTCTTCTTCCATCAGTGAGTGGAACACAAAGGAAAAGTTCTCTTCTAACGTTCTAATTCTTCTTAGAAACTAACAAAAACACCAAACTGAAAGTGAGAAGCACTTCTGGACAAGTGACGGACAGACATTTATGAGTACAGCATAACTTGTTTCTTTATTGTGTGTGTTGAGATAAAAAGAGGAAAAAATGTTTCGCAATCGGAGGGATTATTTCACCAGCCTAAAATATCGTGTCCACTTTACACCCAAGATGAAACTGCCATCCTGAAACGAAACACAGGATCTGATCAGGGCCGTCATTAGTGGTGACAAATAAAAGGGGCCCCAATCACCCAGGGGGCCCAATAAATCGGGTAGTTTACCTATATTCCCCTACTCTTATGGATTAATATAGTATACTACAGCGTTAGCTTCTATGAGAGTTGAACGAAAACCAAAAAAACATGCAATTTAGTTTAAGAAGTTTTCCAAATATCTCCTGTCTCTGCCATCATTCTCCCATAATTATTTCAGCTCAGTCAGCAGCAAACAGACAAAGGACCCAATCAAATCAAGTCCCGCCCCTGCTAGTGAAAAGAACCAATCAGAGTTGAGGCTGCTTCAAGAACAGAACCAATCAGAGTTGAGGCTGCTCCAAAAATGGTTGAAAAGTTAGTGGAAATGTCACTTTATCTTTTTATAAATACTTTAAAATAAGAAATGGAATAACGTAGTGCATTAGTTAGGATCTGGAACACAGCTTATAGGATCATCACAATCTTTTATTTCAACAAATTTGAGAGCCCTACCAATTAGGAAGGGCAACAAAAAATTAGTTTATACTCATTATGTTCCTCCCCACGGAAATCTTTAGTAAAAGGCGAAAGATTTATACGATCTGAAGAGAAACATGAGTGTACTAGTTTCCACACTGCACCAGCACGTGACCGGGTGTAAGGAACACACTTCACGAGAATGGTGATGGACACTGCGTGTTCAACATTTAACGTATATTATTTGTTGTGAGACTGGATAGTTAGAATCTTTTCATTTGATAATAAAGTGACCTATGAAAGTAACTCATCCGGTCTTCACTTATTTATTTATTTTTAAACGTGATTTCTAGATAAAAAAAAAAAAAAAAAAAAACATACACACTTTATGATCCCTGTTAAACTGACACAGACCAAAAGAGAATGTCTTCTAATATTCTATTGTGAAACATTTAAGATACGGTCAAGAAAACGCGAATATACAACTCACTTGGCGCTTTTCCACTGCATGGTACGGTACGGCTCGGTTCGGTACGGCTCACTTATGGCGCATTTCCACTGCATGGTACGGCTCGCTTCGGCTCACTTTAAATGGTACCACCTCTGTTGAGGTTCCAAGCGTACCGTACCGATACTAAAATGTGACGTGAAAACACTGCAGATCACTGATTGGTAAGACAGAATCGTCACTACCAGCGTCATTGTATTAGCTGCCATCAGCCTCATTTTAAACACATTTCTCCGTCTTGCAGAAAGTTGCAGTTAAAAACATCCACATGCCGAGAATCAAGAACACCATCCCCTCGATAGGCTCCATTGTTCCTGTGTTGTGCGTTTCAAAATGTGGCGCGTTTACGATGATGTCATGGCAGTAGAGGCGGCAACTATAACGATCAGTCCCACCCACTCTGAAGCGGTACTAACTGCAGTGGAAAAGCAACCGAGCTTAAGCGAATCGAACCGTGCCGTACCGAGTCGAGATGTACCACGCAGTGGAAATAGCAAAGCGAGCCGAACCGTACTGAGCCGTACCATGCAGTGGAAAAGCGCCAACTGATTCTGATCACTCAGGATACATTTACATGCAAAAACGATGTGATCATCGCAGATGGCCTACCTTTACGAGTACTCTGCACTGCCCCATCTGTGAGTCAGTGGCATCGCTCTCTCCTCTCCTTCTCTCCTCCTTTCAAGCACTATCCTTCTCCCTGGGCTAGCTCAAAGCTTGGCTACATCTCTCAACAATACAAGAGTTTGGTGGCTACAGCCGGTCATCAGATGGGCACCCCCCTTCCTTGGTGTTTCGTCGATTTAAGCCCATAACACCTCAGGAGGGCTTGACAGCAGATCCAGCGTCCTGGATCTACCCCTTCTGACCACCACCCAACTCTATGCCGTTTTTAGTCCTTCAACAGGTTTGTTCTGCCTCCGCACCTCCCACTGTATCCAAATCCAATTTGATGCCATTTCTGCCTGTTCAGTGACATTGTCTATCAGCCGTTTCCTGGCCATCCCTTCAATCCCCAACAATTTAGAGCGACTGTCCAGCAAAACCTCTGCAGCCGACCTCTATTGGTAGATTCCAGGCCTTCAATTCTTTTTGCTGGCTCTCGAGGATAAGGCCTTGAAAATTTTTGAGCTTATACTCATGTGCCTCCTCCATCCTCTCTTCCCAGGGTACTGTTAACTCTATTAGCACCACCTGCTTGGTACCTCTAGACAAGAGGACAATATCTGGTCTGAGGCTAGTGAGTGCTATCTCCTCTGGGAATCTGAGCTGCTTCTTCAGGTCTGCCCGCATCTCCCAGTCATTTGCTGAGGCCAGGACCCCTCTGCTCCTCCATCCTGCTGCAGTGCTCTCTCCTATCCTGACGAAATGGATAAAGTGGTGCCCGTCGGAAAGTTGTTTACCCTTCTTCCTTGTCTGTTCCACACCATCCGCCAACCGAGACAGGATCTTATCGTGACGCCACCGGAATTTCCCATCTGCCAAGATTGGCTGTCTTTCCACACAGCGTGCAGATGGGGCTCTCTACCATCCCCCAAATATGGAGGTTTGATGGAGTAGGCAGGACATCGTAGACAGAACACGTCAAGAACTTTACCCAACGTCCTTCCATGGTCCAGATGTCCTGCCACGTCAGGGCCTTTTCTCGTATGCCTTCCCACCTTGTCCAGCTGCCCTGTTTTTTCATGGCAACAGCCTTGACATGCCGGGTTTCCTCCTCTGCTTTACGGACCTCCCTCTGCACCATACCATGACGTTCTTTTGGGTCAGCTTTTTTCCAGCTCGTTCTGGTTGAGCAACCCAGTCCAAGCCTGCCCAGAGCTACTGTCCCAACGATGTCAGCATGATGCCTTCGATCCTCAGCCTCCGTCAGTGCTCTGCTGGCTGACCATTTACGACCTGTCCTGACCACAATACCTGCTTGGCGTACTCTTGCGTCCTTGCTGTCTCGCAGCATCATGGCCTGGCATGTCTTTGTCGCTTTATACTCCTCAACCACTGTAGTCACTGGCAGCTGCAGCTTGCTGCCTGTGCTACAAGCCAATGGAGCAGAAGCTTCTTGGGACGCCCAGCCACCTCCTCAAATAGGTGTTAATCTTCCTCTCCAATTCCTCGATGGTAGAGACAGGTATCTTATAAACAAGCAGAGGCCAGAGCAGCCTAGGGAGTACCCTGTGTTGGTAACCCCAGGCCGTGTGGTTGATGTCCAGTGTTGCTAGCTGAGCAGAAATACATAATCATGTTTCGGTTGGTCCCCTCAAAGTTGCGTTGGATTTTTTTCTACTCTGAAGTAGGAGCTAAATTCGTTCCTCCAAAAGGAATCGATCCTAGTTCCTGTGTTGCGAACACGCCAAAATCCGGGTACTTCCGCCATTAGTTCTAGGAACTATGAAAAGGTTCCTCCGGTGCGAAAGCCCCTAAGGATAACCGGCCTGCCCAAGTACGATAACAATACTGTCAAGAAAACGCGAATACAACTCATTACTCTTGAAGGTTACATTTATTAGCTTTATTATTTAATTTTATATTTAAAATATTATGTAGTAGCATATTATCTTCATTTAGAATTTATGTAAAACTGACCAATTAAAGAAGTGTATCAGATGTTTACACAGCAGATGCTTTCCAGACAAAGTGCTCTGAGACATTTTGGAGATGTAGCCTATTTGGGAACTGACTGGAAATAAATTCTATAGGCCTACATTTGATATAAAAACAAAATGTTTATTTTATTAGTTTATTCATTTCTTGTCTTTTGTTATTTCATTAGTTTGTCTTGAATAATTTCTTGATGACTTTAATGTTTCATAAGCTATTAATCACTTAATGCAATATTGATGTAATATTTATATCGACTTTGTATATAAATTTATATAAAATAAGAAAAAGCAATATTTATTATACTCCTTAAATGCCCATATTTGATATCAGTGGAGAGCGGTGAGGGCCCAGAAATCAGAAGTGGTTAAATCAATCATACCATTAAACTGTAAGGAAGCCCCACAGTTAAGCAGGGCATCAAAAAATTAGTTTATACTCATTGTGTTCCTCCCCACGGAAATCTTTAGTAAAAGGCGAAAGATTTATACGATCTGAAGAGAAACATGAGTGTACTAGTTTCCTCACTGCACCAGCACGTGACCGGGTGTAAGGAACACACTTCACGAGAACGGTGAAGGACACTGTGTGTTCAACATTTAACATTGATTATTTGTTGAGACTGGATAGTTAGAACCTTTTCATATGATAATAAACTGACTCATCCGATCTGCTCTTTTTTCATTTTAAAGGTGTTTAAAAAAAAAAAAAAAATCTAACTTTATGATCCCTGTTGAACTGACACAGACCAACAGAGGGCGTTGTCTTCTTCCATCAGTGAGTGGAACACAAAGGAAAAGTTCTCTTCTAACTTTTCGCAATTGGGAGGGATTAGTTAAAGCTTAAAGATTGTGTCCACTTTACACCCAAGACGAAACTGCCATCCTGAAACGAAACACAGGATCTGATAAGGGCCGTCATTAGTGGTGACAAATAAAGGGGCCCCAATCACCAAGGGGGCCCACTAAATCGGGTAGTTTTCCTATATTCCCCTACTCTTATGGATTAATATAGTATACTACAGCGTTAGCTTCTATGAGAGTTGAACGAAAACGACAAAAAAAACATGCGATTTAGTTTAAGAAGTTTTCCAAATATCTCCTGTCTCTGCCATCATTCTCCCATAATTATTTCAGCTCAGTCAGCAGCAAACAGACAAAGGACCCAATAAAGACCCGCCCCTGCTAGTGAAAGGAACCAATCAGAGTTGAGGCTGCTCCGAGAACGGTTGAAAAGTTACAGTGGAAATTTCACTTTTTCTCTTTAGAAATGTTCGATAATTTCTAATCTGTGTTTTTAAAATAGGAAATGGAATAACGTAGTGCATTAGTTCGATACTGAAACGCAGATCAAGATCATCATACTCTATTATTTCAACAGGTTTGAGAACCCTACCAGTTAGACAGGGCATTAAAAAATTTGCTTATACTCATTGTGTTCCTCCCCACGGAAATCTTTAGTAAAAGGCGAAAGATTTATACGACCTGAAGAAAAACATGAGTGTATTAGTTTCCTAACTGCACCAGCACGTGACCGAGTGTAAGAAACACACTTCGCGAGAACGGTGACGGACACTGTGTGTTCAACATTTAACGTATATTATTTGTTGTGAGACTGGATAGTTAGAACCTTTTCATATGATAAAAAAAGTGACCTATGAAAATAACTCATCCGGTCTTCACTGTTTTTATTTTTTTTTTAAACGTGATTTCTAGATAATAAGAAAAAAACACACTTTATGATCCCTGTTAAACTGACACAGAGAAAAGAAAACGTCTTCTAACGTCTTTTGTGAAACGTTTAAGATACTGACAAGAAAACGCGAATATACAATTCACTGCTCTTGAAGGATACATTTATTATTATTATCATTTAATAAAATATTATGCAGTAGCATATTATCTTCATCAAAAATGAAGACAATGAGAAATTTGAACGAAAACCACAAAAACCATGTGATTTAGTTAAAGAAGTTTTCCAAATATCTCCTGTCTCTGCCATCATTCTCCCATAATTATTTCAGTCAGCGGCAAACAGACGAGGAACCCAATAAAATCACGCCTCTGCTAGTGAACAGAGCCAATCTGAGTTGAGGCGGTCTAAGAACAGAACCAATCAGAGTTGAGGCTGCTCCGAGAACAGAACCAATCAGAGTTGAGGCTGCTCCGAGAACAGAACAGAACCAATCAGAGTTGAGGCTGCTCCAAGAACAGGACCAATCAGAGTTGAGGCTGTCTAAGAACAGAACCAATCAGAGTTGAGGCTGCTCCGAGAACAGAACCAATCAGAGTTGAGGCTGCTCCGAGAACAGAACAGAACCAATCAGAGTTGAGGCTGCTCCAAGAACAGGACCAATCAGAGTTGAGGCTGTCTAAGAACAGAACCAATCAGAGTTGAGGCTGTCTAAGAACAGAACCAATCAGAGTTGAGGCTGCTCCGAGAACGGTTGAAAAGTTACAGTGGAAATGAGACTGACTGAAAATGTCACTTTTTCTCTTTAGAAATGTTTGGTAAACACTACTTGCAGTACTTATAATACAAAATGGAATAACGAAGTGCATTAGTTCCAAATTAGAACGCAGCTTAGGATCATAACAATCTATTACTTCAACAAAATTGAGAGCCCTAGCAGTAAAGCAGGGCAACAAAAAATTAGTTTATACTCATTGTGTTCCTCCCCACGGAAATCTTTAGTAAAAGGCGAAAGATTTATACGATCTGAAGAGAAACATGAGTGTACTAATTTCCTCACTGCACCAGCACGGACCCGAGTGTAAGGAACACACTTCACAAGAACGGTGAAGGACACAAGTGTAGTCGAAAGACAAACTGCTGCAACCCATTTCTTGGTATTTGCTTGGCGAAATTGCTAGCCAATTTTCATCATACATTTCACACAATTATACACCACATTCCTTGTTTCAGTTTAACCTAATTCCCACATTTCCTCTGTCGAGTTTAATATCTTTTTTTTTTCAGATCGTTTCTTCATTGATTCATTCATTCATTGATTAATTCATTCATACAGTAGGCTAGGCTAGCGTCGTAGGGGTGAACTGCACACGATGGCAGACAGTGCTAATATTGTCGACCTGATTTTGGCGAAGCCATTTGAACGTCTTCCTTACGAGGAGAAACTTAGAATTAAACAGCAGGGCAGATCAACACCTAAGATTGATTTAGTGCAAAAGATAGTGAAAAGTAACAGGTCTTTTCAGCTCTCCTGGTATGACAAAGTTAGCTAGCTGACTCGAAGTGCTGTGACAAAGAAAATGTACTGCTGGCCATGCCTCTTGATGAAACCATCTCACGGAGGTGTTGTTTGGTCAAACGTGGGGTTTGGAGATCTAACTTTGACAGCATATAAAAGAGCAATGAACATGTGAGTGCATGTGCAAGATTAAGTTGGGCAGGGCAGGATCAGGGTTGAGCATGCAATCAATGAAGGTGCTCACATTCAAGTGGCTAAACATAACGAAACAGTCAAACAAAACAGGGCCTTCCTAAACCGCCTTATTGATGTGACATCCTTGCTTGGCCGGCAGGAGCTGTCATTTAGCGGACATGATGAAAGTAGTGAATCATCCAACAAGGGGAATTACAGGGAGTTCACAGAAACATTAGCTAAATATGACTCTCCTGTCCACACAATTCGAGTCCTCAACTGTGTTTTCTGGTATATCCCATACTATTCAAAATGACTTGATCTCTGCTCTTGCAGCCACCGTTTCTGATCAGATCAGAGACGAAATTCAGGATGCTCCCTTTTTTGGATGACAGGTGGATGAAACAGCTGATATATCCTGCCGTGCCCGACTTTCTGTCATTGTTCGCTATGTGGATAGTGCATGTAAAATTATATGCACTCGCTTTATAATAATTGCATTTATCCACACATTTAATGAACCAAGTTTATAGTGTAAAGTAAACAGCTCATTTAATATAAACGATTTGATGCCATACAAGATCTCTACTTTCTAAATAACCTTTGAGATTAGTTGGGTTTGTGACCAAATCTGGCAACCATAAAGAAAAAAAGAAAAGAAAAAAACATCCAAGCAAATTTTAACTTTTTTTTAAACTATATGCTAAATGCCTTAATATGTGGGTTACCTTATGAAACGATGTATTATAAAATTCCTAAGCTGAAATAACCTCAATAAACCAAAAAATGTCCTCTGTCGGGCTTGTCTGTCGGAATATTACCGTCATCAATTTAACAGGAGTATAAGAATTACTGTAATTATCCCCCCCCCCCACCCCCACCAAAGAAAAGCATAAATTGACAGCAACTTTCCTGTAAATAGTTATATGGTGACAAAGCTGGAAATACAGCAAAAATAATGTAAAAGCTATAAAATTGACAGCAACTTACTGTTAACTGTTTCTACAGTAAACTTTCACTGAAAATACAGCAATAATACTATGAAAACAACAAAAATCATTTACAGTGTGCTTTATTGGATTTGTTGATGTTTCTAGGGGGCGAGATGCTCAGTCAGTTTTTGATGTATTAAATGACAACATGCAAGGCTACAATTATAAGGATAAGCTTGTGGCTATGATGGGGCTGCTGTCATGACTTCAGCTCTCAATGGTCTGCAGGCCAAAGTGAAAGCAATAGTCCCCAGTGCAATGTCTGTGCATCACTCTCTGGGTTTGCCACATTTTTTTTCAAAATCCACAAAGAGGACGTCTTTTCTGGAGTCTGCAGGTTGTTCAAGGTTGCCCAGAAACGCTCCTAGATGGAATTTCACATCACGGATAGTGAGTGAGCACTGTGGCATACAATTGTGATGGCCTCCTGCAGACATCTGATAACATCATTGCAGATACGACAATGGATGATGATACACCGGATTGTGCCGAAGGCTTTGTGAGGAAACTGGAGGATTTTGAGTTTGTGTTCATGTTGTACACATATGAACAAATCTTCTCTGAGACTGATGTGGTCTTTGATATTGTCCAGCAGAGGGCGATGGATGATCTTTACTGCAAGAAAAGAATTGAGTCTCTTCTTGCTTTTGTCAAAGAGAAGAGGTCAGAGGGGGCTTTCCAAGCTGTTTATGCCAAAGCAGCAGATCTCACATCAGACCCACGAGATGAGCCCATGAGAAAGCGCCGTCTGACCCAATTGCAGGATCCCCAAGAGCGCTACAGAAATCTGTACATGGCCATCCTTGATAACATCTTGGAGCAGATTCCTCTACGTTTTCCAAATTTGGAAAGTATGCTCTTCTTAGAATTAGTCAATCCAGGGAAATTTGATGACCTTCCAGATGAGGCCTTCCAAAGTGTCCTGAAAAGTTATGGCCATCACTTTGATTCAGGGAGACTGAGGTCTGAACTTCAAGTCCTGTATTCAGATCAGGACTAGCAGGGTAACAGGGGAAAGCTGTGTGATTACTTGGTGTTCCTTAAGCCTGGAACACACCAAGCCGACGCCGACGAACTAGCGCTGATGAAAGCGGACTGTGTTGTCGCCTCGCGTCGGGGTAAAAAGCTGCACTTGAACACACTGAGAGAACTACAGCCGACTGTTAGCTAGAAAGCGTGTTCTGCGCCTGCGTGTAAATGAGACAACCGTCTATTTCTGCAGATATATTCGTCTATATTCGTCATTCAAAAAGGGAAACAGGCTGCAGATACACAAACAAACCATAAACAAAGCAGTGCGTGCTTACCGTTTTGAAAATCAATCCTGCTAAACACTTTCTTTATTCCACTCCTCTCATGTTAATATTGAAATATTCGCCAAGGAACACTCAGGTAAGATGACGTAACATTAGAACAGCGTCTATCTGTACCGTTTTGACTTTGCTCGCTGTTTTGCTATTATTCTCATGCACTGACTGTTCACTAAGCTGAACAGCCAATCAGAGTTCCCTCTTTCACCGACCCGAAAAAAAGCCGTTGAGGACCAATTTCAGCCGACGGTGCGGAACACACTGAGGAAACTTAGTCGGCCGACGCACAAAAACTGCCCGACGGCCGACCGTCGGCTTGGTGTGTTCCAGGCCTTAAAGTCGGCATGAAATCAAATTTGACAAATCTTCTTTTTATATGTAATATTGTAGTGTTTATTATAAATGATTTATCTGTGCACTTCATTCTTTTTTTAAAATTCATGTACTCTTATAATCTTTAAAGGAGAACTCCGGTCAATTTTAACATTGAGCTCATTTTTTTGTACATTTGGAGTGCTGTCAGTACAGAGAACAACGACAAAAATCGGTGTTGCCTACACCGTGTTATCCTCTTTTTAAAATTTGCACCCTGTTGACTTCAATGGGGCAATATTTAAACCTGCTTTTAGCCTCTTAACATCCTTGATGTGTCATTACAAGTGCACAGCCAATGTGAGTGATTCCTTTAGAGTGAACACGGGTGAATCTGACTGCAGTAGATGTGCAAGATATGAATAAAAATGATGTTATTTCAGCCAGCGCACATACCTGTATTTACATCCTGTTTTCCGTTGAAGTCCACAGTAGTCGATTGTCGAGTTCGGGCGCATGATCGTACGTACTAAACCTATGCGCGTATCGACAATCGATTACCGTGGGCTTCGACCGTAATAATTTTTGACGTTGTTCTCTGTACTGACAGCACTCCAAATTTACAAAAAAATGTGCTCAATGTTAAAACTGACCGGAGTTCTCCTTTAATCAAATACATTACCCTTCCCTCCCCCCTCGAAACGACCTCTCTTCTCTTTCGGTCACGTGCCATGGCGAAAGGGTGCGGCCAGAGCCGATGAGGGTGCGGCTATCAGTGTCTGTCTCGTTTCTGCACCGCCTCTCAGAGAAACCTGAAAATTTAGCTGCTCGTCCTCGTTCTCGTCGCCGGGCTCCTCAATAAAAAATCCTTCATGGGAGGGTAACAGTGGGGAATCCGGTGGAGAGAAATCCTCCACAACAGAATGTAAACTGGCATTCAAATCTACCTCCATTTTGTTTGCAACACCTAACCTCCAACGATCCAATCAATTACCGAAGGACGAAATCAAGCCCCGCCCTACATTTTTTCTAATTTCAGAAGCCATTTCACTCAGATATACGTCACAACAAGGAAAAAAATGATAATCTCAACTTCCGTTTCATGCTGACTTTAAAGACATGGAGTTGGACAGTGCAATGCCTCAGCTTTACAAACTGTTCTCATTAGTGGCAACAATTGGAGCTAAATCTGCAGGTGTGGAAAGGAGCTTCTCCTGTTTAAAGCAGCTCAAGTCCTAGACCTGTAACACAATGGGCCAAGGCCGTGTAAGCAGCCTAGCTCAACTGGCCGTTGAGAGGACACTGGTCAAGTCACTGGAAAAGACGCCTAGTTGGTACGACAGGGTCACAGAGCATTTTCTTGAAAAGGAACGAAGGGCAGAATTTACGTATGAATAAATGGACAATTTTTATGATGTAGGCCGGAAATGAGCTTCCCCTCTTTGAAAGACCAGCAGCCGCCACTAATACATTTATTAGCTTTATTATTTAATAAAATATTATGCAGTAGCATATTATCTTCATTTAGAATTTATGTAAAACTGACCTTTTAAAGACGTATATCAGATGTTTACACAGCAGATGCTTTCCAGACAAAGTGCTCTTTATAAGACATTTTGGAGATGTAGCTATAATGGAGACATGTAGCCTATATAATGTTTATTTTATTAGTTTATTCATTTCTTGTCTTTTGTTATTTCATTAGTTTGTCTTGAATAATTTCTTGATGACTTTAATGTTTCATAAGAATAATAATTTCATAATAATCGCTTAACGCAATTTTGATGTAAGATTTATATCGACTTGTAGCCTATATAAATTTATATACAATAAGCAAAGGTAATATTTATGATGCTATTGATATGCCCAGATCTTATCCCATATTTGATATGAGTGGAGGCCCAGAATACAGAAGTGATTAAATCAATGCATTTTTGTGACCGAATGCACAGATTCCACGCACCACGTGTAGAAAACACGATTAAACTCATTCAGTTATCCATGTGATCTGACATTCAACACTGTAAGGAAGCCCCGCCGTTAAGCAGGGCATCAAAAAATTAATTTATACTCATTGTGTTCCTCCCCACGGAAATCTTTAGTAAAAGGCGAAAGATTTATACGATCTGAAGAGAAACATGAGTGTACTGAAGTTTAATGAAGCACCAGCACGTGACCGGGTGTAAGAAACACACTTCACGAGAACGGTGAAGGACATCGTGTGTTCAACATTTAACAGATTATTTGTTGTAGACTGGATAGTTACCTTGTCTGGTAATAAAGTGACTCGTCCGGTCTGCTCTTTTTTATTTTAAACGTGATTTCTAGATTTAAAAAACCACTTTATGATCCCTGTTAAACTGACACAGACCAGTTTAAAGTTTAAAGAACTTCTAAAGTTCTGTTGTGAAATGTTTAAGATAACACTACTGCCAAAAACCGCGAATATACATATCACTGCTCTTGAAGGATACATTTATTATCTTTATTATTTAATAAAATATGATGCAGTAGCATATTTTTGACGAAGATAATGAGAAATTTAGGCCGTTTTATTTTACACTTGAATGCAGTCTTTTTAATTTCTGAATGGTTACCTTAGCTGTTAATAGCCTACATTATTTATTTTTTGCTGGTAAGCCTACTTATATAATAATATATAAGCCTATATATATATTAGTTTATTAATTTCTTGTCTTTTGTCACTGTATTAGTTTGTCTTGAATAATTGCTTGATTACTATAGCCTTTAATGTTTTATAAGAAGTTCTTAGTTACTTAAATGTCATTTAGATGTGATATCGCTCGATATTAAATCAAGCACACCATTATATTACTGCTAACATGTTGTGAACAAATGCACACGTTACACACAGGTAGCCTCTATAATAGGCCTACTACTAAACAGGGCCGGATTACCACGTGATTCTAACATTAAACACAGTAAGAAAGCCCCACCGTTAAGCAGGGCATCAAAAATTAGTTTATACTCATTGTGTTCCTCCCCACGGAAATCTTTAGTAAAAGGCGAAAGATTTATACGATCTGAAGAGAAACATGAGTGTACTAATTTCCTCACTGTACCAGCACGTGACCGAGTGTAGGGAACACACTTCACGAGAACGGTGAAGGACACTGTGTGTTCAACATTTAACATTGATTATTTGTTGCGAGACTGGATAGTTAGAACCTTTTCATATGATAATAAAGTGACTCATCCAATCTGCTCTTTTTTTATTTTAAACATGAGATTAAAAAATAATAATAATAAATCACACTTTATGATCCCTGTTGAACTGACACAGACCAACAGAGGGCGTTGTCTTCTTCCATCAGTGAGTGGAACACAAAGGAAAAGTTCTCTTCTAACGTTCTAATTCTTCTTAGAAACTAACAAAAACACCAAACTGAAAGTGAGAAGCACTTTCTGGACAAGTGACAGACAGACATTTATGAGTACAGCATAACTTGTTTCTTTATTGTGTGCGTTGAGACAAAAAGAGCACAATATATTTCGCAATCGGAGGGATTATTTCACCAGCCTAAAATATCGTGTCCACTTTACACCCAAGACGAAACTGCCATCCTGAAACGAAACAGCACTTCTACTTTTCAGTACAGTCACGCTTCCACACATCGCGCCGCTCGCGCATTTAAAACATACGATTTCAACACATAATATTTATCATACCATTACATTAACATACATAATAAGAAACTACTAAGCATGTAAAGTACACCAAAAATGAAATGGTGTACAGTCAGAACACCAATTTCATGACAAGATGCAACTAATCTTATTTTCAACAGGTAAAGGAAGCCCCGCAGTTAAGCAGGGCATCAAAAAATTAGTTTATACTCATTGTGTTCCTCCCCACGGAAATCTTTAGTAAAAGGCGAAAGATTTATACGATCTGAAGAGAAACATGAGTGTACTGAAGATTGCTCGAGCACCAGCGGGTACCCGAGTGACAGACACACGGTTCACACGAACGGTGACAATATGACAGACATAAACATTGCAAATATTATGCTATAGCACAACGTATTATAATGTTAAAACGACTATGCGACTAAATTTTATAACAAACAAAGAGTGTATGGGTTAATAAAATAAAAAAGACTTAATGAAATGTATAGTACTCCATTGCATTGTGGGTAAGAGGGTTTACTTCCGGTTTCGTCATCGCTCACGGAATCAGGTCGCTTTACCATAGGTTGTCTTCTTATGGCATATTATTGCCTTAAAGCGGCTTTGGCTTTACTTGTAAACATATAATATACGTCTATATTTCCTGGCATAATAGAAAGGTGGCTTTACAAACTATGACCTATGGATAAAATGTCTGCTAAATGAAATAAAGGAAATACTACAAGCAAATACAACATGCAATAAAAATAATAATAATAATTATATGCAATAAACCTTGTAGCATTTTTCAGTCATTGCTATTAATTTATAGTAAAATAATCAAAACTATGAAATAATAAAGTATGCAAATAAATATAATTTAAAACAGCATGCATGCTGGACACATGCTGGCTGCCTTCATGACTGGGTCCACTAATCAATTTAAGAATAAATACATAAAGAAAAAAGAAAAATCATCTAAGCTTTGTAGCAAAGTATAATTTCTGTTTGTTAAAAAAAATAAAAAAGTAATAATAAAAAATTCAATATTTAGAACTGTTTTTATGATCATGACAAACAATCACAAATATGTCGAAAAGTTTAACTGCTCCACTCGTGTATGTGTATGTATAAGCTTGAGATCAAATTGACTAAGAAATAAAAAATAAAAAAGTCCCTTAACTTTCCTCATTTATTCTCTATGGTAGGCTAGTGCTTAACATTACGGATGCAATATATTTTTGACCACATGTAAGATTTCATGGCGCTGTTTCGCCTTTTCCGTGGCGTGTCATTTAAATAGCACAGTCTCATCTGTCAATCATTCGCTGTGGAATTTTATTTTTTTGTTATTCATCAATTATTTAATCGTGTTGTTAATAGTTTTGAATGGTTTGTAAAGTTGAATATATAAATACAAACAAATATGAATCTTTTAGCAAAAATTAAATTAATAAAAATTACAGTAAACCAAACTTTTGATAGAAATTTATAATTTATTGGAATTTCTTTAGGTACTTTTACCTGGTCCACTTGTGTATGTATAAGCTTGAAATCAAATTGACTAAGAAAAAAAAAGTTAATTCTCCCCGTCGGGGAATCGAACCCCGGTCTTCCGCGTGACAGGCGGAGATACTGTCCACTATACTAACGAGGAGAGGACTGATTTTACTAACGGAATGTGGGACTTTTAATTTGACATTTCCGCATTTCTGTTCCGGATAAAAGTAAGGTAAAAGTACCATATCCTGCCTACAACCTTCAGTCCCATCCTCGTTAGTATAGTGGACAGTATCTCCGCCTGTCACGCGGAAGACCGGGGTTCGATTCCCCGACGGGGAGAAGTAACTTTTTAGTTTTTGTTTTTTTTAACAATACTCAGTTGACATAAATAGAAGTGTACGTTTTTAAATTTTTGCCCAAATTTACCAAATCTGCTCAAATACAATATTGAAAAAGTGTATCTGACATATACAAAATACCATAAGCAGAACTTAAAACAGCCCATTCCACTTGCAACCATCTGATTTTAATCATTATTAAAGAGCCCCGCAATAAAGCACGACATCAAAACAATTATTAGTACTCCTTGTGCTCCTCCCCACGGAGGGCACATCTCCCACAGGACCGGTACGAACATGAAGTGCATTAATGCGTATGTGAGAAACAATAGTGTAACACAACTGATAACACACGGATTATATAGGCTTAGTAAAGAAATACAATGCAAAAAGACCACCAATTAAAAAGTACTTTGTTATTACAGAGATGGTCGAATTTGACGCTTAATTCGCGTTTTGTGTGAACGCAGCATTAGGTAGGCTAATGAAATAGGTTATAACAATAGATTATACAATAATAGCAATAGGTTATAATGAAATGCAACAAATCGCACTGCCTGTGGGTATACAAGTGCTTCCGGTTTCATCATCACGCTACTCTTTCACGAACTTAATTAACACAATAAATTAACAAAAATCTAAAGCACCTCAATCACTAAAACAAACAAACATCTACTCGTTTCCCAGTATTTCCATTGATATAATACGGACAAAACTGAAATTATAGACAACAGATGAAAATTGTAAGGGAAAACACATCGTAATAAATCTTTTTATCCCATTAATTCTGCCTCACTAAAAAAGATATGGAATTATCAACAGAGAAACAGCAATTAAACCGGGAAAGTATTGAGGAACAGCTTTGAGGCATATCAAAACATAAATATTGATGTATAAAACATATAAATTAAATTATTCATTAAAACTACAGTAAATGAAAGAATAACACCAGCAGCGACACGTAGTGTTAATGAACGGTACGGCACTCTACAGCCCAAACTGCGTTTAACACGATTATAGTTATTAAAAACAAGGCCATCAAAGGTATACATTATTGTTAATAGCGATTGTGAATATTAACATGATACCAGACAAACTTTTCACCCATCAACCATTTCTAACAAGCGCCCGTTATTCTAGAATTGTACATAATTTATGAGAAACTGTCGTTCCTTAAAGTAGGCTAAGCCCTCAGAAAGTAACAACCATTAGTAACAACCATTATATTTCAATTAAAATATCAATTCCGACTCAAATTAAGTCCAATCCGTAAAACTGAGGCTCACCTTGTATCTTTCCATCAACTCCGGTCACATGTTATTCAGAAATTGCTGGAAATCTCCACCGTAGAGGTCCTTTATTAGTGGACTAATGAAGCCTGTAGCTAATTAGTCTGCACCGTGTTTGTGCTGTGATAAACATGTGTTTTATATATATATATATAGCCTAATATTGTAAAAGGATTTTTAGAAAAAAAGAAAATAAACAAAGCCATTAGAAAAGGAATAAAGAAAATATATTGAAATGAAAAACAACAGGCATTTCGCATGACAACTCCATCAGATTTGCAAATCATGCACAGGACAAAATCAACACTTATATTTTACATCACGCTTTCATATTATTTAGCATTTTTATGGTTATACATAAAAGACAGGAGCAGTTAATATTACATTCTGAATTAGATTGCAGAGAAGCTCTGTGTTAAATGTGTTTGCTGTCTGTAATGCTTTTTATAGGTTTCAAATGATGGCTATAGTTGGAAACTACAGAACAAAAGCACAATAAGTTCTTGCACACTAATTGAACCCAATAGTTCTCCTCAATAGAATAATTCAATATTTTTCCAAACTCTGTGGGCAAAATTCCATAACCTAAATCAGAGCTGGTCTATTATTATTATTATTATTAATTATTATTATTATTATTATTATTATTATTATTATTACGCTTTAAAGATGGCACAATTGCTCCACACTATTGTTTTGACCGTCAGGTCTCTATCAGGGACAATATTATTTCCTCCCATCTAATATATTTTTCCCAAAAGCATGTCCCATTTAATTAGCTTTTTTTATATTTTCAGTTGTCATTTTAATTTCAATTAATTTTTTGTATATTTGTTGTGTGCTTTTGACATTTTATTTTTTAATTTTAAATTTTTAAAATATAATTATTTATATTTCTTTTTATTTCAGTTTAAGTTTTATTTCAGTTTCCAGTTTAGTTTTAATGCTTCAACTTTTTCAGTTTGTGTTTCAGTTTTTTTATGTAATATTTATATATTTTATTTTTTATATTTCAATTACCAATTTTTGGTTAATTCTAGTTTTAGTTGAGTTAACGACCACAACCCTGCTCCACACACAGCAAGACAAAGTTAGAAATGGCTGTTTTGTCAGTCAGTGTTTTATAATGTTATTTTCTCTTTTTTGCTTTAAAATGAACTTTTAGGAATTCAAGGGAATAAATGCTCAAAACAACTTATATGCACTATAAACCCGCTGGTGAAAATGGTCTGAGTATTGTGACTTTCCTTGTCCTTACTCTCAGGACACAGTAGAGCAGGATCAGAATGAAGAGCCGGTTTCTCCCGAACTGCTGCGTTTACGAGTGAGGAAAACTCATCTCGCAGGATCGGGGCCAAAGGGCGTGAGGTAAGACATGGGTGGGCCTGCTCAAATCTTTTTCCATGCTGTGGCTCTGTGCACTGGACAGTGTGGGAAGACATGTGGGATGAAAGAGAGTTTGGTAAATGGCTCAACCACACTATGTTTAAAGTCTACGCTGGGATGTTTAGATACTTCTGGAAATCAAGTGAAAAAGGATGGAAAGTCTGCTCTGAGAATTCAGACCCCTTTAGATAACAGATTAGCTAATGCGTCGCTGGCCAAGATCATAGGGAAAATTATACATCTGACTCATTTCTTCATTGAAACATTTTCGGGAAAATAATTATAGGTCTCACTCAAAATTCCCAGTTAGCCTCTATATGTGTGCAGAGCCATTGTTCCTATAAGTCGACCTCTATAATGAGCAAGATGCTGCGGTGCACGGAAATGTTGTTAAAGGCAAATCATTAATACATAAGTTGTGTAAGAACATAAATGTAGAAATGTGAAGATCAACATGTTCTGGACTGTAGTCTGCCACTGAACATCTGCTGGCTTATATGACCCAAAGCACTGTTTAGTTTTGTTGGCTGTCTCAGCTCTCCTGCCTGTCCTGGACGACGCTCTGGCTCTCTAGAAGAGTGAGTTAGTGCCCGTGTGGTTTGGGCATCCGCTGTCAGAATCAGACCACCATCGCCTGTCCAGTGTCCACATCATGACCTCCAGTACCTGTGAGGCGTACATGTAAACATTTAGGAGAATTACAGTTGCCTCAGAAAAAAGAAAAAGAAAAAGTTTGGTGTCTAGGGTTTGGTGTCTCTTCTGCTCACCAAGGCTGCATTTATTTGATCAAAAATACAGTACAATTGTGAAATATTATCACAATTTAAATGAACTGGTTTCTATGTGAATGTATTATAAAATGTAAGATCAAAGCTGAATTTTCAGCATCGTTACTCCAGTCTTCAGTGTCACATGATCCTTCAGAAATCATTCTAATGTGATGATTTGCTGCTCAAGAAACATTTCTGATTATTATCAATGTTGAAAACAGTTGTGCTGCTTCATTTTTTGTGGAAACTGATACTTTTTTCCCCCCAGGATTCTTTAGAAAGGTCAAAAGAACAGTATTTATTTAAACCTTGTTGCCACATGTTTTCAGTTGTTGCAAAGGTGATCTGTGTGTTTTTCAGTATTGTAGTTAAAGAGTTCTGTGTTGCTGATATGTTCTGGATGGTTGCACTATAAAGAGTCCCTTCTCAAGTCTCTGTGATCTTCTGATCTCCAGATGCTTGATCAACCTTCAATGGAAGTTTATTGGAATCTTAAAGGGGGGGTGAAATGCTATTTCATGCATACTGAGTTTTTTACACTGGTAAAGAGTTGGATTCCCATGCTAAACATGGACAAAGTTTCAAAAACTAAGTTGTACGTTTGAAGGAGTATTTTTGTTCCAAAAATACTCCTTCCGGTTTGTCACAAGTTTCGGAAAGTTTTTTTCGAGTATGGGTATGTGTGACGTCAGATGTAACGGAATTTCCTTATATGGGTCCTAAGGGCACTTCTCCGGTAAGATCGCGGCCGCGCGCGCACTCTTAGACCAGAGCAAGAGAGTGAAAGCAGTTCGCCATCAAAGCGCCCTGCCCGGCTTTAGGGAAGTCAATGTCACCAAAGAAGTGTGTTTTTGGTTGCCAGGGCAAGACAACCCTGCACAGATTCCCAAAGAACCCAGCGTTAAGGAACCCGTGGATGGAGTTTGTTTTTCAGAGCATAAACGGAGTTGTGTAGACTGTTTGTTCCCTGCATTTCGACGATGATTGTTTTCAAAGCCCAGATCGACGGATTTGCAGATCGTCTAATGCTTAGGATCGAGCAGTCGCAATGATAAAGATTCGCGGTCGTGCGTTGGAACCGGACGGTGAGTAAAACTGTTGAACTGAACAAATGTCTCTGTGTGTTGTCACTAGCTCGGCGCGTTAGCACAGCTTTAGTTCCGCCCACAGGGCCCGCCTCCAGCCGCTCGGTTTTTTCCGGAAAGACTCGGTACAGTCTATCTTTCTGTTATTAATATAATAAAACAAAATACTTTTTGGAGATATGAAGGATGCAATATTACTCTATAGGTACTCAAGATTAACAGGAGATTGAGTGAAAATGAGCATTTCACCCCCCCTTTAAAAAAAGAAAAGTGAGCAGGCGTTTACTCATCTCACTTGCACAAAAACACATTCAGTATTCCTCAAAATGAATAAAAACTGCACAATGCAAACTCCGAATATTACGCAAACCAACAATAATGTTATAAAACACAAATATACTTAATCTCACTTTATTAACCAATGTCTTTGCTGCTGACCTTCCAATGATCCAATTCAACCTATACGAATGAGCAAACTGGCTTTAGATAAACATCGCATTTCATTTTTGTTGTTTGCATTGCAGAAGTAAGAGTGTTTCCCGTCTGCGATTCAGCAGCTGAAAGGTTCGTTGAGCCTTGAATTTGCATTTCCTTCAGCCTGACTTCAGTCTTATTCATTTCACTTTTGGTGTGAAAGGGCTTTTACATTTGCCATAATATAACTTTTTAGTTGTTGTTATTAAAAAACAAGCAAGCGAGCCCATCCCAGGTGAGAAAAAGTAATGCGAAAGAATGTAATGTGTGTAACAATGCTGTAACAATGTACTTTTAAAAGTACTTTCCCCAACGCTGCTCATTTTTATAATAAGGCCAACAGTCAGATATAACAGTCCATGTATAAACAATGACACTGTTGGCTTTGTAGAAGGAGAACAAGTCAAATAAATTTGCAGTCATAGAGGAAACCAGATTCCATTCACTCATCCTGCTCTGTTCTGCTCGGAAAACAGTTGTTCCTGAAAAAATCAATGGCATCAAGTTCATTTCAGCTTTTTGTGTGTGTGTGTGCAGTGATGTTGGCTATTCCCACTCTAAGCTCTTTTATGATTGTATGACTCAGAGTTATGAATTATGAGACTTGATCCCTCCTTTATTTTGTTGAACATAAGTGTAATTCATCAGGCAGGAGAAGAGGCACGTGATGTTGAGGAGATGAACAGAGATGAACAGAGATGTCAGGGTCTTTCTCCAGCATGTGGACTCCATTTGTGCAGCGCATGAGAGCGTTTGGCACAGAAGCCCTTTGGTATCTCTCGATCCATCTGCTCAAGCCAAATTATCATATTCTCCAGACTCCAATGAACATAAATCAGCGGCGGGAACACGGACACGTTTTCCCTGGCCGTCATAAAACATTGATTTAAAGCCACGGGCTGTCAAAACACGGCCATGCAGATTTCACGCAGCAGTTTAGAAGGGAACGCAAGGACTTCATCTCATCTGAAGGATTGATGGGCTCTGAGGGACAGTGGACAGATGAGAGCTCGGGCCACCAGCAGAGGAGACTCAGGCCCAAGGCCTTGATACACACATCAGGAGGAGTCAGGATACAGCACTTCTGGCATATTGGTACGCATGTGGAAAGTTTCTGCTGGTTGTGTTTGTGAGTTTTGGAGTTTCAGCACTATAATGACACACTGTTTTAGACTCAAGGCACAAAGAGACCAAGAAAAATAAATACTGCAGGTTTCCTGCATTTGGGTGAGATACATGAACATGACTGGGTCCTTCCTATTATTTTCATGTCCCCATCATAATTTACATAAAACTCACATTTATCAAGATGGAAACCATGTTTAGTTTTCTTTTATCAATATATATATATAGTTAACATTTATTCAGCAATGCATTAAATTAAACAAGTGACAGTAAAGACATTTATAATGTTATAATAGCTTTCTGTTTAATACTGTTTCATCAAACACTCTAAAAAAAAAATGCTGGGTTGTTTCAGCCCATCAAAAATGGACACGTCCAAATGTTGGGTTTAATATTGTAATTTAAAAATTTAAACCAATGGTTGTGTTTCTCCATGTATATTTGACCCAAACATGGGTTGAAACAACCCAGCATTTTTTTAAAATGAAGAATCCTGGGGGAAAACAAAATGAATCGCAATTTCCACCAAAATATTAAACAGCACTGATAATAATCATACATGATTGATAGTAATCAGAAATGTTCAAATCATCATGAATGAAGGATCATGTGACACTGAAGACTGGAGTAATGATGCTGAAAATACAGCTTTGATCACAGGAATAAATTACATTTTAAAATATATTACAATAGAAAACTGTCATTTTAAATTGTAATGATATTTCACAATATTACTGGTCCATTTTTGAATAATAAATGCAGCCTTGGTGAGCATAAGATTTATTTCAAAAACAAAATCTTAAACACTATTAACTTGATCATTTAAAAGTATGGAAGGAACAGCATGTAAATAAAGATCTATCTATATCTGCACATGTATCTATCTATGCATCTATCTATCTATCTATCTATCTATCTATCTATCTATCTATCTATCTATCTATCTATCTATCTATCTGTCTGTCTGTCTGTCTGTCTGTCTGTCTGTCTATCTATCTGTCCGTCTATATGTCTGTCTATCAACTTGGTGCTTTTACTCTGTAATACGGGGTCAGGTAAAATGAATCTGTGCTGCAGTGAATGAGAACGGTCTTTTGGAAAGCAGCGTAACATGAAACCGCTTGACTGAGCCGTATGTCAAATGTGGAAACGGTTCTGGCCTACAAGCCCCAAATGAATGATAGATGTGATATTTTCCCTGCAAACACAAACATCTTCAGTGATTTCAGCTGCTGAGGATACACCCGGGACAAAAAAACCCAGACCACCGTCACAGCCAAATGAGGATGAATTCTTTTACTGCTTTTTTTCATCTATTTTTACAACTTCCATTCAGTTCCCCGGCCGCTCGTTGAGCTCCACGTGAAGACAGGCTGCTCAGGCCGCACAAGATGATCCCGATGTCGACGGCGTGCCTGCAGGTGCTTTGCCCTGCTGATGAATGCATATGATTTTTCTGAACTTTTGCATTCTTTCATTTTCCTTTTAACAGGCCAGCCATCATTCAGTTTAAATCATTAAAGACTGACTTTTCCATCAGACATTTTTTTTGCAAAGTGAAGTTTTTTGCAGACAAAATCTTCAGAGGTTATTCATTATAAGAACTAGTCATGAATTAATGGACCTCTGATTTATGTCAGTGATGAGATGGAAGATGGACAACCGCTGGATCAGATTTATAAGACGACGCATTAGCCAGAAAGACCACGACTGAAGTGATTTTCCAGAAGTGTGTTTCAGAGAAGTTAATTGTGCATTGAGTTTGATCTGGTCAAACATCAAACCTAGTTCCTGCTGGTGGTCATATAAATAAAATGTAGGCTACTTAATGTAAAAAGAAAAAGAAAAAAATCCCCTTATGGTTTTCTAGACAGAAACAAAACATCTTTCATTACACTAATAACCTGAGTATATACAGTCACATTATGGAGTTCAGTTTTGTTTGGATACTGTAAAATATTATGTTATACATACAACTTATGTTTTTACATTGCTTTAACTCATCAAAATAAGTTACGTCATTTTCAAGATTCATCTCATTTAAGTAATGCAATTTAAGTTGAAATGACTTAAACATCCAAGTTGATTGTACTGGAAAATTTAAGGCAGCAACTTTTTTTTTTTTTAAGTATATTTGAAAACTGTTTTACTTATATTACAATGAGAAAATGCCTTTTTGATATTTATTGATTCCTTATAACTCTCTTTTGTTTATACATTAAAAATAAGTTAAACACTCTCCCTTTGCACTTGGTTAGCATAGTGAATGTGATTTGTACAACATGTTCCTGGATTAACATCTTTGTTGATTCTGGAACAACATTCCAATCAACCAATCAGATTTCATGGACATGTTTACAGATTATGTCAAGTTTATAGGCTTAAAACAGGGTTAGGTATTCAAACTATTATTTCTCTCTGATTTTAGGGTTATGTTTGGGTAGAACTACATTTTCAGACATGTTGTTTCAGGATCAACAAAATATGCTGATCCATGAACATGTCTTACTTTGCAAAATCACAGTGACAGGCCTACTGTACTTTATACTTTTGAGTTTGCAATAGTCTCTCCCGGTCAGTAGATGGCAGTGTTGCATCATCGTTGTGACGCTTTGAGCGCGAAACAGCAGTGTGGTGTGAAGATTCTGATGTTTTTTGAGATGGACTCAGTGTGTTTTATTGCTATGAAAGACATATGTCGAGTTGCTGTTGGCCAAGTGTCGATCAGTCTGTCAAACTAATATGAAATAACGATTTACCATGGTTTAGATTGTTATTAAGGGTAGGCCATTTTATATAGGCTACAAGTTCCTTCTCAAACTTTTAAATAAGATTTTGATAAACATATTTTCTTTTGCTACAAACCAAATGTATTTTTAAAATGCATACAAAATTGTACATAAATAATGTAACATTACACATGCATCTGAATTCCACATGACGACTTGACATCGGGAACATGTTTTGTGTTTGAACTCGAGTGACGCAGACATTTCGTATCAACCGTTTCTTTAACACTTTTAATTAAGGCATGAGAAGACATTTTAAATAGACCATTTAAAAAACCGTCAACATTGCAGAATTTAGCAGGTATAGCAAATGTTCTCTCTTTTTTTATGATTGCTCTATTCTAACCTTGTGATTCCAACTTTTCTCAATGCGCCTAATGTCGGCACTTTACATCTCTGTTTTCTCTCCTAATCCGTGCTCTCTCTCTCTCTCTCTCTCTCTCTCTCTCTCTCTCTCTCAGTCAAAACTTTTGTAGTGTTAAAATATATTTTAACTATTTTTTCATAGTTAACTGCATTCATAGTTAAATGCATATAGGCCATAACCTGCAAACATCTTTCTCACTGAAACATTATTCAAGTTCATTACCCTAGATGTTTTATTGCTGGGATGCATTTAATGTGTGGAAATATTAGGCTATAAAACAGAGTGAGCCAAAACATGCACTGGTTGATTCAAACATACCAAAAGAACAGAATCATTGCAGGGCATTGATAATTATTTAGCTAATTGATTTAAAAAGTTATTTTCATGGTGTGAAGTGCACGTAAAATGCCCCATTTCAGTATTTTATTCTGCATTTACAATGCCTTATTTTTTATTAATTACTGGTTCAAATATTTTAAAGTAAAGGGAAAATAATTAATCTTTTGTCCTATTTTTGTCAGACAAATTTTTGTGACTTCACAGAGCAAGAAGTAGGCCTATAGCCTAAATTAAAACAAATTTGATCAACCAAATACATAAACACACACACACACACACACACACACACACACACACACACACACACACACACACACACACACACACACACACATATATATTATATATATAATAATAATATACACAAACACACCATATATTCAACACACCAAGAACACATTTTTAATAACTTTTTCAATTAAATAGTATCAAATAATTCTGGATACTGTATTTAAAGACTTTTTTTAACTATGCCACCCACGATTACAAACTCCATTAAAGCTCCTGACTTGTTTTCTGATGACTGCAGCCAGTTTAAATCTAATAGTAATTATATCAAAGTGTAATTGCTCTCAAATCTTTTGATAAGACTGAGTGAAAACAAACAGAGCTTTCAAACGGTTTCTTAAGTTCAACTGGCTTCATTACCACCGGCTGGACCCGAAACAAACAGCCCAAATTATTGTAAGGGTTACATAAACATTCCCAAATGAGATGCTGGAAAACCCCCTACTATCTCTAGTTTAATCCCAGGAGACATTCAGATGAGATACGGATATAGTAAACTGCCTCTTTTTAATCAGATAATGAGGTAAAATTGAAATCAAAGTGGCAGTATATGTTGAACATGTAGCTGTATATGATGCCATCCTGTCTCGCTAAGGTGTTACCACAATGAAATGTTAGTAACACAAATATTTAGGTGGCCTGTTAGTAACCTAAACATGTATACACACAACAGCATGTCGGAGTCTATTCAGAGTCCTGCATCTGGGTATTACAGGTTTTAGGTGTTGAAAAGAAACATGGGCGTAACAGTCACTGTAAAGCCATTAGTGACATATACAACAAGTGCATCCAAACAGATTCACATCGTTAACTCACAAATGGGTGTTTAATGGACACTTTGCCACAGATGTGGTCTCTCTTTTTGTGGTTGGATTTCAGGATTCAGACCTGAGATTTATAGCATTAGTTTTGCATCACAATCCAGAAATTGTGTTCAAAAGGATCTTAAATATCGTCACCTTCCAAAAATAATTGCCCATGTCATTTTTTCAGGTTTCTCAGAAAACACAAAAAACTGAACCTAATTTCAGAGGTTGAGTAGATTTTCGTTCTTCTTGATGCAGCTCCCATCTTGAAAAGCTTGTAAAATTGCCTAAGTCTCATTGTCTTATGACTTAGGCAAAATAAAACGGCCTAAGTCACACTCTTGACATAGGCCATTACACTACAGGGGTAGAACTGCATGATCTGTTCAACGGAGGATGTGGGCGATTTTACCAGAGGTGGCCAGCATCATGAGAAGAGGACATTTTTGTCAAAAAATGACTTGGGCAATTATTTTAGGAAGGTGACCATATCTAACTTTATTGCCCTGAGGAAAAAAGTGCATATCTTGCAATTTGTCTGTTACACTCTTTTAAAAACTTGACATCCATGGAACGTTTACATTCCACAAAGGTTCTAAAGGTTCTTTAGATTATTCAAATTATTCACTGAGAGTTCCTTTTTGGCAAAAGTTCACATTTTGATGAATATTTTGTGTCCTCTTGGCGTCGCTTTAGATGAACAAGATTCCGAGCGAGTCTGTATATGTTGTTCTGTGAGACTTCCCCTTCAGGGGCCCTGATTGTGGACGGTCATTCCTGCGCTATCATCCCAGATCAGGAATATTCTGTGGACAGGAAACTCATTCTTCCCCTTGGCTTGACTCACCCTGTCATTTTCCCATCTGTCCGTGTGAGCTCCAGCCCAAATGATGTGTTCTGATCGGTGTGCATCAGTGCCTCTTTAACTGTCTGTGGCTACAGGGAATTCACGGCAGCCCAGCCAAACTCAGTATCCATACTTGGAGATGAGCCTTCCATGGACGAAATTGGGGATTTCCTGACGTCTTTTGATAACCCACATTTACCAAGGTGGGCTATTACGAGAACAGAAATGGAAGCCACAATGTTAAGGGCTACATTTAACTGTTGTACAGTTTATTTACATTTTGGTGCAATAAAGACCTAGTAGCCTACTATTCAAAAGTTTGGGATCACAATTTTTTTATTTAAATAAATACTTTTATTCAGCAAGGATGCAATAATTTGAAAAGTAAATACATTTATAATGTTACTAAAGATTTTCCTTTTTTGAAGATAAAAATCCTTTAGAATTTCTGAAGGATCATGTGACAATGATGCTGAAAATTCAGCTTTGCCATCAGAGAAATAAATTATATTTTAAATATATGCCAATAGAAAATTACGGAGCCCCTAAAGGGACCTTTGCAAAAATAAAAATATAAAGACTTTCACGTGCTCACGAGAAACATATAGCGTGCGCACGAGAAACTATTTGCGGGAGCACGTGAAAGTATATGTAGCTATAGCCTATTTTTATTTTTGCAAAGGTCCCTTTAGGGGCTCCGTAGTAAATGGTTATGCATTTTGGATCAAATGCATCGTTGGTGAGCAGAAGATTCTTCTTTCAAAAACATAAAAAAAATGTGCTGCTTACATATTTTGAACAGTAGCCTAGTGTAGGCCTATATGACTCCATTTTTAATGTTATGATGACTACAATAATTGTTAGTAATCAACAATAAAAAATAAAAAAACATCTGCACCAGCCATTTCATTTAGCTTTTTCAATTATGTTAAACTTTTCAAATGTATTTGAATGACTTTTATTAAGACTTGGAAAACTGCAGCCTTCGGAGGACGCATTCCAAAGGTCGGAAGGCATCAAGACACGTCCTCGCTCCTCGCTCTATTTAGCTAGATCATTAAACCGTTACGCTACCTCAGAAGTCTGTCCGAAATCAGTTTTGTGAGGTTCCTGCGTGCGCAAGCACTGCCTGCAAAGTCATTGCCTGATAGGGCAGCGAGGCAACAAGTCAGCTGCCTATACGTTCTTGGATGCAGTCACAGTCTAAAAATCAATTTGTTTCCAAGTATTTTAATTCAAAATTAAGAAGCTAAAACTCTTGTTGACACTAGAGATTTTGACGAACCCAAAATGGGGTCAGTAGACCCCATGCTACAAAGTTGTGTCCGAAAGCTACAAATTCAAAGTTAGCTTAACTTCCTGTCGCCTAAAATACCTTCATCTGATCGATTTTCGAAGGCAGCATAGATGTATCCTTCCTTGATATCCCACAATCATGTGCTTTCAATTCTGTGACAGTTGAGCTAAAAAATCAAAATGGCGTCTGCAAGTTTGCGGTTGCTGGTCCGTTTTTGTGTAAATACGTTTTTGACCAACTTTTTCCACTTTTGATGTAATTTCTAGCGAGAAATTACTATTGTAGTAATTAAATATTCTCTTAGTTTACAAGAAAGCTCGCTTTAAATGCTGTAAATCATTAAACCATTATGTCTGTCCGAAATCAGTTTCTTGAGGTTCCTTCGTGTGCAAATGCTGCATACAAAGTCTGATAGGGCAGCGAGGCAACAAGTTTTTACCATATGGTCCAGCAGTAAACAGCTGAATAAGAATGCTAACAACAACTCTTTGAAGAGTTTGATTCAGGTTTATTTCATGCCAATAGGATTTTATTAATTTACAAACCCATTAGATTAAGTGATCTGTTTCCAGAAACAACAAATTATTCTCTGAAATGGCAGTAACATGTTACCCAAATACGACTGGCAACCGCCCTGTTTCGGTGTTGACCCTTTACGCCGCGGCGCCTTCCCGGTCGGCCTGCCACCCTAATTTTGCCCATAATCGAGTCCCGCCATTTCTCTAAACCAACAACTTCAAAGTAGGACTCCAGCACTCCTGATAGCTGGATAATTTAATGGCTGAGTCTCATTCTTTAGTGGGTGGAGGGCTGAGAGATGCTATCACCCGTTTCCAACCATTTAATCACAGCAATTACAACAAATTTTAGATCTGTAATTTGCTTTCATCTGTAACGTCATAATCTATTGGCTGATGGAGCTTGTTAGACGTGCACAACGAGTTAAGAAAAAGAGATTTCTATTTTAAGCTATTTCTATTTTCATTCACAATATTTATTGTGGGCTTGCTGCTGTTTCTTTTGGATGAACCAAATGAGACGCCGCGGTTGGCTGTGTACATATTATGCCGCAATCATCCTCAGAATCTTTACAGATTCCAGTCAGTCTGTTCATGGGTTTGTTGTAATTAGCACTGATGATTAACACTGTGAGGAATACACAAAAAATGCACACACACACACTCGCACACGGCTCAGTGTTTCCTATACGGATGGTTTGCAACAATGAAAATGGCTTGTTCTCATGCTGTAGCTAGCAGACGCAAAACCCAGAGATACACAGAGATCTCTGCAGAAATAACTTTGTGTGAAATGAAAAATATTCATTAGAGTTAAATAAACCCTTCAGTCCTACCCTGAAGTCAACCGCATCCTGATTTTAATCTTGCACAAGAGACAAATCTGAGCATGACTTTCTTTAAGCCCAGGTGCCGCGCTAGAGGTGCTTTTGACAGGGTTTATCACCCACACGACAGATCATTTACAACAGCCCACAGCTCTTACTGCAGATAATCTCTCTGCTCGGCTTTGCTTACAAACAGCGGCAAACAGTGCGGGTTCTGTGATACACACACCGTCACCCCTCTTGACTGCCTGCATCTTGCACACCTTTAGCAGCGTCCCAATTCAGAGGCTGCATCGTTCGAAGGCTCCTTCAAACGCGGCCTTAAAATGGGTCCTTTGTTTCACAGGCAATGAAGGATACAACAGATGGATCCTTCTCCACCTTGCCTACCCTAATTCATTGCACGCCATTGACGACAGGATTTTTTTAGAGAAATTGCCATGAGGGTGAGTAAACAAATAGTTTTAATTTTGGGTGGACTATCACTTCAAGTAGTGCCTAATTAATGTTGTCTTTTTCTTTTGGTTTTAAGGTGAAATATGACCTTGACCTTCTTGACATGTGTCGTGAGATTCAGAGACATATGATCGCTCACACACAATGAGGATGATGACCATCATATTATTGGCGTCCTTCATTAACAGCAAAATATATTTGGCCCAGGAGTTTCTTGACCCAGCGGTCTTTGGCGTATTCCAGCATACAACCACCCGTCACTCCTCTCATTTTTAACGAGCAAGACTTGTATGACCCGAGAAAACAGCTTAATTACCCTCTCTGGACCCTGTTTCAGACGTGCAGGAGTGGGTGGTCTGCTGCAGTTTTCTCTCTGCATAACATTCAAATGTGTGCTGTGCGTCCATTAAAAGGGAAAAAATAACAAAATGCCTCATTGAAAACACTTGAAATGACTAAAACATACGTTCTTATTGGCTGGTTTATTGGTTAGACTAACAATAAAACAGCAAAGTCAAACACTGTCTTTCTGTGATCTCATGACTTTTTCAAATGTTTATTTCATGTGATCAAAGTCATCAATTATCACATGTATTCAAACATACCACACAATAAAGACAGTTTTTTTGTTATTTCAGTCCTTGCATTTCCAATTGTACTTCTAGCTGTCTAACTTAAAAGCGAACATTTAAATATCAACACACTTCAGACATTGTTTCAGAATCACTTTAACTCTTTAAAAATGTTAAAGTTCAAATTAATTTTGGAATAGGGCTCTGTCTATTTCTATGTGATTTCTAGGGCTTTCCTGCCGGTTGCTGGTTAGTGGTTATTCATTATTGGCTAAACGAATGTTCAAATCCAAAACCAGCAATTAAGCAGCAGTTTCCTCACCTGAATATGTGTTGGTTATATTCTACAGTATGTAAAAGCATCATCATCTTCGGACTGAAGAAAAGCAAACATTTAAGTAGCCTACGCCTACTTGTTTTTTCCCGCTTATTTTTATATCGCTTATTAATCTCTTGCACCTGGCAAAATATGATAATGGACCCACATGGCTGCTGAACTCGCGAGGAGTCTCTGTTTGGAGGAACCGATCCGGTTGAGGGAGTCATTGACGCTGGAACAGCTCCGATCGATTCAAACGGGTTGACAATTCAGAATTGTCGAAATGAACAGATTCGAAAGACTCATTAATTCCTGAATCGGACATCGCTTGTTCTGATTCTAAACAGCCGGTTTGTGAATAATGAACATGCTTCTTTTTAGCCGAAATCCACGTTTAATAAAAACTAGGCTACTTAACTGAAAGCTTAATGATTTGAGAAAATAGCAACGACGCCACCTAGCTAGGCTACTGAGAGTGTTGGTTAAACTAACAGCTTCGCTAGTTTAAGCGATGCTAGGATAGCCCTACCATCATAGTAGCCGTTAAACAGACCGTATACATACATGTCCAATCGAACCAGACTGTTTTACAAGAACATGTCGCCATTTTCCTGAACTTTGACCACCTATAAAATTCAGTCAAACAGAAGATCAACAGAAGATTATGTAAAAGACACTTGTCACCTGTAGTTAATCACTCTCTCTTTTTAATGTCTTCCCACACCTTTACTTTCTAAAGCAGTCTGTAAGTGCTCTGATAGCATTTCAAATCAATGAGAATTAGGCAAATGTTTGTTTGGACATATTCTACTAATAAAATAATATATCTACATAGGATTTTACTTTTTTAAACGTTAACGTTATAACGTTATAATAAAATAGGTTATTATAATATTAAAAAGTACACTGCAATCATGTAACTTATCATTTATGCTGTTCATTTTCAGCATTCTAACTTTGTCAGACCAGTGTTTTTAATCTTTTTTTCTACTAATCAAGTAAATGTTATTTTTAATATTCATGTTTAACATTATTAACTGATAGTCGACAGGCTCCTGTCATTGATATCCTTGTAATATCTGGTAAGACTGCTGCCTGAACCCATTAGCAAAGACATTGCAGGCAGACCATGAACGTTGGACCGTTTCTCCTGAGACCGAGCCGATGATTAAAGCCTCTTATCACCGACATGGAACAAATGAGGGGGTGATTTGAAAGGTGAGACGTATAACTCCTAAGATCACTTTTAATTGCATTTCTTAATCTGTTTATTGTAAACTAATGAGTGTGACTGTACCGTTTTTACCCGGGTCAAGTATTTTTTTATTCCCTTTGAGACCTTTTGATCTGGCAAGGACAGTTGTGTGTCAGTGATATTAACAGTGGACACAAGTGTCTAATTGTCAGCCTCTTTAAAAACTTCTTAAAGTCTTAAATGCTGTTTAACATTATGATACGTTTAACACAGTTCCAAAAATTCCCTGATATTAAAGGGATAGTTCAACCAAAAATGAAAATTCTGTCATTAATTACTCACCCTCAAGTTGTTCCAAACCCGTAAGACTTTCGTTAATCTTCAGGAACACAAATGAAGATATTTTTGATGAAATCTGAGAGCTTTTTGTCCCTCCATAGACAGCTATACACAACTACCACTTTGACGCTTCAAAAAGTTAATAAAGAGACTGTGAAACTAATCCGTATGAATTGAACAGTTTAGTCCAAAAGAGACTCGATCGCTTTATATGATAAACAGATTGAACTTAGGCTTTTATTCACATATGAACATTCATCAATTCACAGGTCAGTTGTGGTAAACGGAAGTTCAAGCATGTTCGCTTGACATGCGAGAACCAATGAGGTTTGTCCTCGTATTACGCAGCACGTTTAAGCTTCAGCAAGAACCAATGAGGTTTGTCCTCGCATGTTAAGCAGGTTCTGTCGAGTTTCCATTAATGTTCAATTATCAAAGTTTAAATGTGAATAAAAGACTAAATTAAATCTGTACATCATAAAGTGATTGTGTCTCTTCAGAAAATTTGGACTGAACTGCTCAATTCATATGGATTAGTTTTATAATCTCTTTATGATCTTTTTGAAGCGTCAATGTGGTAGTTGCGTAACTGTCAATTGAGAGACAGAAAGCTCTCAGATTTCATCAAAAAGATCTTCATTTTATGTTCTGAAGATTAACGAAAGTCTTGGAACGACATGAGAGTGAGTAATTAATGAGGGAATTTTCATTTTCACTATCCATTTAAGATATCGTATTAAAATGTCAATCCAAATAAAGCATTTTACATATACGTCTTGAGCATTTGCGTGTGTGAGTTCATCTACTGGTTACTATAGTTGTGCAGATAAGTCTCAAAGAGCACCATTGTTGCAGACAGTCTACCTGCACATGTATCCCAGCATGCATCTCTCTCGCTCTTCCTTCTTTTCTTTTGTAACACATCACCTTTTCCCATTGACAATCCTATCTGCATCAGGGGCGTCCACAGTACCACCCAGAAGGGCTGAAAACATCCTCCTCCACTGCAGGTCCTGAATGAGCCCCCATTTGATGCATCTCTCTCACACCAGTGTGTACACACAACCTATTCAGAGCTGATGAGCTGAGAGGAAACAACACATCCTCACTCACTCTGCGCACACACAAGTGACGGATGAGATGAGGACTACTGGCTTCACGTGAGACACAATAACATTAGATTCAGTCTATTTGAAGAATAATGAAGTGATAATGATAAGTATGTCCGTGGGAACAACAATCCTGTGGCGTTTTACTGAACAACTGAAATTCATCCGAAACTGCCCACTGGAAACTATATGAGATCTCTTTGATTTCTCAATTGTTTGCAATAAGATGAAATGAAGATCAAATGGAGAAAATGACCCCAAAGAGAGACGGGATACTTCCTGAAAGAGCATTCTGGGCAATAACATTTCCCTCTAGGTGTCTTTGCTGTCGCTGACGTCTCTGTCATGATCTTCACCTTCACATTCCCACCTACCTGAGTGTTCTCTTAATCTCCGGAGATTTTCTGGAGATGCAAACCCTCACCGCATTAAATAATCTGAAAATATTTAGTTAAGGGATTAGGAGTGAAGCTTTTAAAGCTCCTCTGAGAATGAGGTGTGGCTCGGCCACTCACCCGTCTGTCGACGCCGAAGCTTCAAGTTTCACGAGAGAGGAAACAGAGTGAGATTTGAGGGCCGTCTCCCCATGAGACCCACTTACATTCTGCCGTACATGCTGTTAACACCGACCTTAATAGATTAGAAATGTGACTTAAAGATGCTTTAGAGAACTGTTCCTCTGTCCACTTTCTCTCTTCTCTGTGTTTTTTTTTTTCATTTTAATAATAACTTAATGTTAATATTGGCTGGACAACAGTGAAAGTTAATTTTTTTATGGATTTTATTATTGTTTTGTATCACTATCTTTAATGTTCTTTTTTCTCAGTTTAAGTTTTTGTCTTGTTTTTAAACTCCCAGGTCAATGGGGTCATCAGACTAAGGTAATCGCATTTAAAGGGATAGTTCACCCAAAAATGAACATTTTATCATCATTTACTCACCCTCATTTTGCTCCTGTATGAGTTTCTTTCTTCTGTTGAACATAAAAGAAGAAATTTGTTGTAACCAGACAGTTGACGGTAGCCATTGATTTCAATAGTGTTTTTTTTTTTCAATGTCAATGGATACCGTCAACATTCTTTAAAATATCTTCTTTCATGTTCAACAGAAGAAAAAAACTCAAACAGTTTTGAAAAAACATGAGGGTAAGTAATGCAGACAGAATTTTTATTTTTTGGGTGAACTATCCCTTTAATGCCAGGTATAAACAGGGTCAAGGTCGAGCACGTTTTGAACAAATTTTGGCACTGTTAAATTTTTATGAAAACATACCATAGCCTGAACAAGAGAACACAGATTTGAACTCAACTAAGGTCAGTGAGAAAAAAACCCACATTGATAAAATCATAATTGTGTATAAAACACGGAAGTTTGCTGAATCTATTCAAAGAAGTCTAAAGGCTTTCTGATTCAGTGCTTCAGAATGTGCCGTCTCAGCACTGATGTTTCGGATTAAACCAGAACCTAGCGTCAGAAAGGACTCGCTCTGGCTAATGGAGCGATTAGAGAATCAGTACTGTGCCCTTGATAATTGTTCACAGTCGTTTGCTGGTGATAAAGTGAAGTGGGAATTGGAGGAATGGGGTCGTGCTGTGTGGCACGGCAGGGTAAAGTCAGCTTCTCTCTGGCTATTGGTGATCTGTTCCCTTGGTTGATTTCAATGAGGTTGGAGACAGGTTGGTTACTCACAACACTCTATCAGTCACCGCCATCAGTGCAGAAGCTCAGAGCCGCTGAGAAGGTAAAACGGGACACACACACGGGCGTCATGCAGTTTTTTTTAAGGGCACCAGTTGAGGGCTCACTTTTTTCCCTAGGCGAGATAAGACATGACTAAAGAATCAAGCAAAATAAACTACAAACAATAGTAGTTCTTTTTATTTATTTTAATAAAATTAAAACCGCATCTGACCTTGACAGCCGGTGATCATAATGCATTTTTTGTTGCATGGAAAACATGGCATGTTGATAATGGCTCCTTTGTGTTCATTGGGGAAAGAGTCATAGGAGTTTCAAGTGACATGAGAGTGGGTGGATGATGACAGATTTTTCAGTCTAAACGTAAATGATCTGAAGAAGTGTGACTGGATTGGACTAAGCAAATTTAGACATGAAGACATCTAAATTGCTCAACTTGTTGTGCTACACTAGAACTGTTCTCATTTTCATCCCATACGCTATTTTATTTTATTGGATGTTGCACAATAAATTCTCAGAAATCATTACATTTCTTTGCACACACACACTTTTTTTTTTAGTGGGCCTTTTCCATATCGGTGGCCTGAGAGATTCTGTGGACGTCAGCCAGTAAGTTGAGATGGAATTTCCCGATTACAGTCAAGACTTGAATTTTCTCTCCTCAGGAGGAGATAGCGATCGGTTAAGTTCATGTGTGCGTGCAGCTTTTCATTAAAGATGCCTTTGACTCGCAGACATATTCACACCGTGTTTTCAGGAGCAATCAACACAATGGCATCAATGAAAAGCATCTCAATACCTCGCTTTTCTTTTCATTTCTTTCTTTCTTTTGTCCAATGTGCAGACTGAGTTTAGTGGAGCTCAGATTAGAGACAGTCGTGTCACTGCGGTGGAAAAACGAGTTTGACGGTTGCCAACCACCGTTACAAATGAAACACTCTGACAAGGTCAGCAGAGAGTCAGTGCAAAAGATGAAACACAACTTGGTGTCACATGACCGCAGAAAGCTCTTATCCAGGTCTTTCAATCATGGTAGGTGATTTTGAAATAGACCCACCTTGAAACACTGTTGAAAGCACAGACGGTCTCTAACAAGCAAAGGCGTCTTTTTTTCTCTTCTTCAGGAGAATCAAAACTAGTCATTGCATCTGTGGAAACACAAACCTTAATTTGTTATTGCAAAATACAACTTTTCATTAAATAATGCAGGCAAATATATACTAATTATACAACAGTAAATGCATCCCATTTTGGATTTATATTTTCACATCTTTAAATCAGGATCCTGACTGCATATTAAAGCTCATTTTGTAGAAACACTGGCACAGTGTTGCAGCTTTTCGCATCTGTTTCTTGCATTGCCCGCAGATGAGGAAGCTGTTAACATTAGGAGCATTGCATTATGGGATACAGTGAAGTCATATAGGGTGGGCTGCTGGTGAGAGGGGAGGATTCTTGTACTTCAGTTACTTGAGCACAAAATGTACAGCCTGTTTGGCTCTTGCAAGATCGGTGTCGAAAAATTAAACAGTATAACATTTTCTGAGCCCCAAATGTGCATTTACTTTTAAATTGTAACATACTGCCCGGTCAGTACCCGAGTCTATGCTTGGATCATTATTGCAGTGATTTTTATGTTTCTTGCAATTTTATATGTTTGGCAACAGTTCTTCTAACCCTAACTGATGGAGTGTGTAGCTTTTCATTTCTTAAACAACCATGTATGAAGACACATCATGACTTTCTTCCAGATGTCAAGATTCATCAGACTCAGATTGTGAAGGAATGGTTGTGAGAGAGAATGAAGAATCATTTTCACACATGAATCGGCTCCTCTGAGTCCAGAGCTTAAACTCATTGAAAGTCTTTGGGATGTGCTGGAGGAGACTTTACAGAGAGCTGGACTCTTGCATTGACAATACAAGATCTGGACCAAAAACTGATGCACCTCTTGATGGAAATAACATTACAACATTTATTTCCATTCTTCCAATCTGTTTAAAATTGTGGTTTTTACAATTTATTACCGATGACAAAGCAGAATCCCAGCCAAAGAGACTCATCTGAAAGACACATTATATCTATAGGCAAATGAAAATTGACATGCTTAATTGCCCACATTTGAAGATGTCATAATAGCAACACTATGAATTCAAACTTAAAGATTTCACCAATAGGTTTTAATGAAAAGTGTCTGAAATACATCTATTATTATTGAATAATAACCCACTGAATTACAATAAGTATAAATAAAAATAATAGTTACAAAATTTGGGACCACTTAGGACTTCTGTGCCATTTCTTTAAACCTCAAATTACCAAACTGTAATTTCTACTCCACAAATCTAAAACCATCAATGTGTCCACACATCTCTTATTAACAAATAGACACAAAAGACTGAGATATTCACCATAATGCAATGCCACTATTTTCTAGACACAAAATTAGATCATTAACTATTATTAATATTTAAATATAGCGTGGAAACGTTGAGATCATCTTACGCCATCTTACCATTGAGCAATAAAAGTTTTATTTTTTTATTTTTTTGCCAAAAAGAGGAAATTCCTGTTTATTTCATGCAAATATTCTCAGCATTACTTCTGCAAGCTGCCTGGCTCAAACACAAGCCACAACTAAAACAAATACAGCCTCGACTCTCTCACTCTCTCTCTTACAAATAAAGCTTATTTATTGGCATTGATGATTCCATGAAGACCCTTAAACTTCCACGGAACCTTTCCATTCCACACAAGGTTCTTTATAGTGGAAAAAAGTTCTTCAAATGTTCTTGACACCAATTAGTTCTTTTAAGAACTGTTCACTGAAAGGTTCTTTGGGGAAGCAAAAATGGTTAATCACTTTAAAAAAATTAAAAAAACGTAATTTTTATGAATATGCTCGGAGGGACCTCATAAAACCCATCATTTTATGGACTTCCGGATAATAGTTTATATCCTTTAGTATGCCGGACTTCTAAAAGGTCAGTCAGTCCAGCCATCTTTCAAAGCCAAGCCTGCATATCATCACCCAAACAAACAGAAGAAGTGCTGAGCCCGTCGCTGGATCAGAACCGCAGGCTTCCTCAGCGGCCGTAGATGACTATAATATAAGAGCAAACCGAGACTGTTTAGAAGACAAAGCCTGGGTTTGAAGACCAAGATGGGCTAAACGACAGAAATAGATGGGCAACACACACACTTGTGTAAGTGCTCAACAAACAGAGTAACCCTAAACTGCTGAGATCACATGCGCATCCATTAGCTCATTTCCCATGAAGCTGCACGTCAGGATGTGTTTGATGAATGGGGAAGAAACACACTAGTAAAGAAGAGTCATTTTGTGATTCTTTATTTCAGCGGTGTCAATTTGGTGTCAGGGACTCTAGTGTTGGGAAGTGCAGGCTCATTTTACCGAAACTGTCCTATTGAACTCAATGAACTGTCAACAAAAAAGCCATGCGATTGTATTAAAATACATATTTAAATAGTGGTTTTGAGAATAGTGTTTCAGCTCACAAACATCTAAATGTACAGCCTGAATGCACTGAAGTCACTATGGAGAAGTGTCTGTCAAATGCATACATGTAAATATGATCAAACACTTATGATTTTGGATTAGACAGGATCTGCAAATCGCTTGAGTGATTCATTAAAACATTACATTATTATAAACTGATCTCATACAACCAAACTATTGTCATCAAGTGCTGTGACAAAATTGGGCTACACTTTATTTATTTATTTATATACGTAGTTACATTGTAATTACTCATGTAAGTACTGAGTAATATTAATACCGTACTTATAGAGTTAGGGTTAGGTTTAGGGTTAGTTACTCCAAGTTAATTATGCATAGTTTACTGTTATTATTACAGTGTATAGTAACATGTCACCTTAAAAGTGTTACCCAAAATTGTTGTTCATGCAAAATATAAAATCAAACATTGAAAATGATTCATATTGTCATGAACCTTATAGGCCTAATAATATTGAATCATTTATTTGTAATAATACAAATGTATTTTATTTGTAAATGTCTATATTTCGATAGTTTAAAAATAGCCAACAATTCACGATACAAAACACTTTGAATTCAGCACAAAATCTCATTGCCAGTAAAGCAGTATTTAATGGCATGTTTTTTTGTTTTTTTTATTCATGGTTTTTGAAGATGAGGGCTTGTCATGCAACCTGTCAAACACAAAACCTTTGACGTCAGCAACAACAAAAGATATGGAAGCGTTTCCTCCTCCCTTTTCAAATTTGATAAGCCTATTTATTTTTTTTATCCTATTGCAATGCACAATTATATATAGCAACCCATCAGCTGGTCTATGAGATATTAAGATACACGTTTTGTTCTGTGTGTGGTGCTTGTGAATGAGTGTGTGATGGTAGTCCAGCAGTGCAGGAGACGTCAGGCTGTGGTTTCACGCTCTGACTGTATAGAGCATCTCACGGCGCCTGCTGTCTGACTGAGACGTTCAAACCCTCTGGCCTGAAATACAGCTAATCGTGTTTGACTTGGACCAGATTAATGATCTTCCGAGGTGTGGAGGACAATCATAACTAACAAAAGACAAAACTAGTTCTACACAACAAAGCGTGTACCATAATACCCCATAATTAGCTTCAGGGTTTGACATTCGTCTCTTCTTGTGATGCTGTGAGCGTGTTCCATCATCATCATCAGAAAATTAGGATTTTGTGTATAGGATTATGTCTGAGACGTGGATTAAGGTGTTCAAAGATGTGATGTATTTCTTTACCAGCTCTTTGTTTGCCTGCAAAGTCTTAAAAAAACACAATGATATGAATATCATCATTCTTTAAAGCCTTACAATGGGGTCCAAAAGTCTGAGACATTATGTCTGTCTGTCTATTTATCTATCCATCTATATATATATATATATATATATATATATATCTCTGTCTGTTTGTCTGTCTATTTATCTATATATATCTGTCTGTCTGTCTGTCTGTCTATTTATCTATATATATCTGTCTGTCTGTCTGTCTATTTATCTATCTATATATCTGTCTGTCTGTGAAACCATGGGAAATCATGTTTACGCAGGGAAGTCATGTCATCATAAGCGCTTGCTTTATAAAAAGAGATTGCTTTTTAGCTAGAAAACATCAACATTTTTACAGCAAACATGCTTATAGATTTCTTAACAATATCCCAGCTAGTTTCTGGTTCCCAGTAATCCCAGTAATTAGTTTCTGGTTCCCAGAACAGACATCCAAACGTTCTTATGTTGGCTGTGAAAATGGACAAAGAACAGCATTTATTTGAAATATAAATCTCTTGTAACATTATAAATGTCTTGAATGATTTCTGAAGGATCATGTGACACTGAAGACTGGAGAAATGATGTGGAAAATTCAGCTTTGATCACAGGAACACAATATATTAAAATATATAAAAACAGTTCTATTACTATTGGCTATACTTATAAAGCACATGTTAATTTAGCCTTATTCTGCATGATCATATACATCCCTCAATCCTACATAATATCTAAACTTAACAACTAACTTACTAAAAATTAATAAGTATAATTACAGGTTTTTGAGGCAAAAGTTAATATAGTTAGTTAATAGTGAGAGTTGGACCCTGATCTAAAGTGTGAATATATGATAACATATGTCATATAAGTTTGAAACTTCATTGAAATCTAGATTTTTTTTATTTAATTTAAATCGGGAAATAAACAGTTTTGGGGTTTTAAAAATGTAAACATGACACACATATAGGCTACATATATACACAATCAATTTTTAAAACCCCAAAACTGTTTATTTCCCTATTTAAATGAAAGAAAAAATTTCAATGAAGTTTCAAACTTGTGTGTTCCACTGGCTATTATGTGAATCATATAAATTACATTGACAGATTGATGCCAATCTTCATTGCAACACTTTTGACTTCCAGGGCCTTACAGACTGAGTCTAATATTTCAAACATATAGTCTCATGGAGCATATACTAGAACTCAATATTTAGCATTTTTGCTTATTGGTCATGTGATGGTAAAACACTTTGGTTCACTGAGTTGAGCTGAGAGTTTGTTGCAACTGTCAAGAGTTCAGCTCTGAATAAGAAGCTCTAGACGGGAAGAACCAATAGGACCAAAAAGTTTGCCCACAGTTAATAACCAACTTTTTTCCAGGATATAGTTGTTTTCATGGTGTGCCTAGTTTTATTTGAAATCCCTCTGTGTAAATATGACAAGTGATGCATGCTTAGATCTACAAATATAGCGTTCAAATCTGCAATAAAACGTTTCTCATGGTTTCACATATTTGAGTCTTTGTTTTATTAAAAAAACGGTGACATTTACTGTTGATACATTGCACGTGACGTCAGTTGTACTGGCTGGCGGGCAAGAACGTCATTCTCTAGCAACGAAAACCAGTAAATAATCAAGGATCTTGCCAGGACGTTTCCAGTTTTAATATACAAAAGTTGGTGTTTTGAGGTGTACACGACATGCCAGATAGTTGTTGTGCGATTGGATGCACTAACAGCGTTTGTTGCCCGCCAGATATCACGTGACTGCAAAGTATCAATAAGGTCTCATTTTTTGACCTTAGTTAATGTATTAACCATGAACTAATGAGCAAGACATTTAATCTTTGTTAACGTTAGTTATAATAAAAATTCAATACTTCATGTTAGTTCACAGTGCATTAACTATGTTAACAAATGCAACTTTTGATTTTAATAATATGTTAGTAAATGTTGAAATTAACATGAATTAAGATTAATAAATGCTGTAATTATTATTAATACTTAGCCTAGTTTGTATAATGAAACCTTATTGTAAAGTGTCACCCCCCCCCCCCCCCCAAAAAAAACAACAACTGCGTTTTATAACTGTGTAATCATTTGATTCTACATTCTACACCTCGTTCAAATGACTTAATTTAATTATGAATCCAAGCAGTTGCCTTGTGCTAAAAGTAAACCCAGATGTTCAAGTTCAACACACTTCACAGTGTGAACTTCATCTGACAGACGCAGTAAAAATATGCTAATTAAAAGATTTTGCGGGATTTTGAAGTGCTGAATTCAGTCCTGCCGATTTAGAAAAAATGTAAACTCCAGATTTTCTTTAAAAAACCGCTAAAACGTCAAACCCAAAGCCCCAATTGTTTTGCTTTATTATTATAATTATCATTAATTTAAAAAAAAGTAAAAGAAAATCGAACAACTAAAAAGTTGAAAGGTAAATTGTATGCTCAATGCATAAAATTACAAATAAAATAAACCAATGTAAATTGCTTCCTTCATTTATTTAATCAGCTTGGATGTTGAAGTTATTTCAATTTAAATTACATTAAGCTGACTTAAAAAAATAATATGAATCTGGTATAGCTTAATTTATTTTGATGAGCTAAAGGCAAAACATATGTTGTCATAACTTATTGATCATATATATATATATCTTTTTTTTTTTTTTCAGTGTACACCAATAAAATACTCACGTAAAGTAAAAAAAAGCAAGTAAAAAAAAAGAATAATCTGGAAATATTCCGCATATGCCCGTCAGGAAATATGATGCATTTTCGTTTGTTCTCTTTCGTTCTTTCAAATTTTATTGTATTTAATAGTTGTAAGGCCTATTTCTGTGTATTTATTTAACATATAGACCTATGTTAAGACAAGATAATGCATCTTAGCTCGCATTCGTTACTCGCCAAAAAACTGCTATTTTTATAAAGCAATTTAGTTGATATTATTATTCATCGTAATAGATCTTATATACATTTAAGGTCAGCTAAACGGACCTGTGGCAACAGTTTGACAGCATCGTCCATCTGTTTATTCACAAGGTTTTCAGCGTGAAATCCCATAATCTCTCTGTAAACATGTTATCTGTGACCGAAACCAGCCATCGAATTGATACGCTGAAAGACAGTTCACTTTTGACATGCCTTTATTAAGCAGAAATGAATTTATAAAAATAGATATATATATATAGGCCTACAGGCCATTCAATATCATACAGTCACGAAAATGCAATGACAGTTTCATTTCATTTCCATAAGGCGCATGACTCTAACAATGTTGCAGCCTGACGCCAAATTTATTTACACCAAAGAACAAGAAAAAAAAAATCTACTGCAAATATTGCAGAAATCCTCTGTGGTGTCTCTGTCTCCACAGCTTCAGATCCCACTTCTCCGTGATGGTGTGAAACATTCAGGTGCGTTTTATCCAGACGAGCGAGTCTTTGAAGGATGAACAGATGATAGTAGTTTTCTCTGCTGGTCTTTGTGTTCTTATGACTCTGAGAGTCCGTGAACGTCGTGCTGCTGTTTGCTCAGAGGACTCTTTCTTTCTACAGCTGGAGCCAAAAGAGAGAGGAGTGTTTATGTAGCAAACAAGATGAAAACGAGCCTTTCAGCTGATAGCTTCCTTTATAAAGTCTGAGTGACATACACTGCAATTTTGGGGGGTAAATTTAAAGAGACACATTACATTAAGGGGATGTCATTACATGCTCACCCTTATGTTGTTCCAAACCTGTATGAGTTTCTTTCTTCTGTTGGACACAAAAGAAGATATTTGAAAGAATATTGGTAATCAAACAGCCATTGAGAAAAAAAATACTATGTGTCTAGGCTATTGTCAACTGTCTGGTTACCAACATTCTTTAAAATAACTTCTTTTGTGTTCAGCAGAAGAAAGAAACTCGTACAGGTTTGGAAAAACTTGAGGGTGAGTAAATGATGACAGAATTTTCATTTTTGGGTGAACTATTCCCTTTAAGTAATAAAACTGGCAGCTGTGTGCATTAAAATTGGCATAAAAGACAAAGTCGCCATGCCGTCACACAGCAAATAATGCAACTAATGAGCTAAATGAACAAACTGCAATATAAAACACATATAAAATAAGAACAGCATAAAGAATAACATTTTTATCAATTATAAACATATTGTTTACGCAGGGAAATCATGTCATCATTGCTTTATAAAAAGAGATCGCTTTTGTTAGCTATAAAAAACATCAACATTTTTACAGTAAACTTATGCATATAGATTTCTTAACAATATTCCAGCTAACAATTTTTGGTTTTTAGAACGTTCTGTGAACGTTAGTTTCTGGTTCCCAGAACAGACATCCAAACGTTCTATGTTGGTTATAGCAGGAAAGTTTTCTTTACGCAAATAGAACGTTCCCCTATAACCTTCACTTTAAAGAGTGGTCAGTTGACTCAACTTAACTGCTTAAATGAAAAGTTAAGTTATGTGGAATTGTCAAGTTCACAATTTTTTTTTTTTTTTTTTAATTAGGCATTAAGTTTATTAATAATTTCAAGGCAACGGGTTTCCTCACACACACACACACACAAAAAAGTGAAGTCAACTGATCACTTTTTACAGTGTTCCCAGAACATTCTCATTACGTTCATCTAACCTCTTTACTCTGGTATAATTTACCCTGATGTACACGTCATCATCCAGCACTGCCGCGTCCCATAAGCGGCATGGAAGACGGATGGATGAAGTCAATAATCAGTACAAACCATGTCTTGTTTTGATCTAAATAATCCAAGCACATAAATCAATATAAATAGGATTAAATTAGATTAAATTTGTCCATTGATATATAAGATTTCGTAGAGTTTGTATCACTGTACACCCAAATTTTACGCTGCTTCAGCAACAGATAACTTACTGAATGACTTCAATAACACAATCTATTTTTAAAATATGGCATTTATTCAGAGACATTAAAAAACGAATTAACAATTTTTTGATTTTAGTAGGCTATAAATGTATTAATTTCTTACAACTGAATTGCGCAGTTTGGTGGGACTTAGGCTACTTCTTTCTTTTAGTCAGTAAACAACCTTAGCTTTTTATTTCTATAGCCTATAAGTCATAGCTTACAAACTAATATGTTTTACTGCAGCGATTTTACATTATTTTTCCGTTAAGGTTCCTATTGTGGTGTTTATTGCAAAACCTAACACACATATTCTACTAAACTTTTGAAAACCGATTTCTTGTTTGTGTGCAGAGGTCATCATGTGGATGACTGAGTGCTCAGGACAGGTGGCCTCTTACCGTCCCGGGCCGGGTTTTTGAAGGCTATGGCGCAGTGCAGGTTTGGGCTCTGGATCATGGCCCCGGTGTTCGGATGGCTGAGGCTCGCGCCCTGAGACTGCCAGTGCCCGTAGTTCCCGGCGGGCCCTCCGTAAACCCCGTACTGATTAGCGGAGTACGCGCACGCGGGAACATATCCCGATAAATTTGATGAAGCCTGAAAACAATTAAAGGTATCATTTAGAATTGTACACCTTTGCACCAAGAAAAACTACAAATAACAAAGACATAAAATTATATTATGAGAAAATAAAATAAAATCAACAAGTTTGTGATCATTTTAAATGATGATGCAATAATACTCGACGGAACGTACAAGATCAGTTCTGAATAAACAATTTAGAAAAAGAGATTATGAACATTAAAACAAGGTTTGAAGATCCACACGATCTCTCCACTTTAAAAAAAAATAAAGATTCTTTATTGGTATCTAGTCCATTTCACAAAAGGTTCTTTAAAGTGAAAAAAAAAAAAAAAGTATTCTTCACAGTTCACACCAAGAATAAATTGGGACCCAATTGGGACTTTTCTGACATCACTGCGAAAAAAAAACCTTTTTATTTTTATGTCGCTTGCTTATATTGGAAATGAAACAAGTAATTGTGTTAATTTATAATTACTCATGCTAGAATAAATAAAGCATAAATGAAAAGTTCACCTGGTTGTACTTAATGTCACTTTCTGGTTTGTCGATGCCGTTGACTCCGTGCACTGAAGGAAATGAAGATCTGTTAACGCCCGTCCAGTCCTCCATTTTCTGCTGGTAACTCTCTGTTCCAGCAATGGCTGTAAAACATTAAACAAATCAAAACGCATTTTAATAGTTGCAGCTGCATCACGCTAACAGCAACAGTTCAAAGAGTGGGATTTCACGATGATGCACTCTTGATCTTGGAGTAAACACTGAGATAAAGAATTGAAAATGATGGTCTTCTTGCTATAATGCAAACAACATTTGTCACATTTAGAAACTCTATAAATGCATGATCAGAGCGGCTGATTTATTTAAACGTGGGCCTCAAATTCAGAAGCTCAGTTATGCCTTATAGGAAAACCTTGTATTTTTTATTCTCTGTAATCATGCTTTAAGATGAACCTAAACACTGATCTGAAGAAGCTGTAATATTACTCAGCAGGAAAAGATTTTCATCTCCAGACAGCAGAAGCAACAGCGATATAATCCAGATGCATAAACGGTTCCCCATTATGGCAAGCCGTTTTAACTTTTACTCTTTCCCAGGATATGAATTCTTGATATCAACAATTCAATTTTCACTAAATGTTCATTCTTGATATCATAACTTCATCACTTGATATCAAGAATTACATTTCAACTATAGTAAAAACTAGAATTCTTGATGTCTGTAATTGTATTTTCACTGGTTAAATGTCACAATCGGCTAGTTGATATCAAGAATCGATTTCTTAAAGAAATACAATTCTTACTAGTAAAAATCAAATTTTATTGATATAATTGATTGAGTGGTTATAGTGCAAATATCTATTCTTGATATCAACAATTGACTTGCCACTAGTAAAAATGTTGATTTTTGACAATAATTCGATTGTCACTATACTGACGATGTTAATTTCTGATGTCATGAATGTGATCAGTAAGAAAGCCATTTTAGATATCTGAAATTACTCTGCTAATTATTGCTATATCAGAAACACATTTTCAGATATCAGAAATAACAAATGTAACATATTGAAAAACATTTACAGATATCAAGAATTAACATTTCAAATAGTGAAAATATTTGTACTAGTAACAGTAAGTTATATATTGATATAAAAAAATATGATTTTTACTAGTAAGAATTGTATCTCTGATAGGCCTATGTGAAATTGGAAATTTGAATTGGCAGCCTATGGTGACGTTTAGTGAAAATACGATTACAGACATCAAGAATGACAGATTTAGTTGAATTATTTATATTAAGAACACGCTGGCATTCCCTCACAATATTTCGTCAACACAGGAACTTTTGTTGGATGTCAACTGAACAAAAAACTGTTAAGATCTACCTGATGATAAATTAACCCTTTTTAATATGTTCTTATTAATCAAAATAGCATCATGCATTGCGCGTAAAATCGTACCAAACGTTTACGCGGCTTCGATAATTGATAATACGGTTAGGTGTGAATACCTGCGGGATCCATGAAAGCCCGTATTCCTAATATGTTGC
>NC_137133.1:34433821-34436321 GCF_949319135.1 Squalius cephalus
TTCCTATTTACAGCTTGTTTTAAAAACATCCTTGGATTTTTATTTTAGAGCTTGTGTACATTTCAAAGCACTGAGTCGCTGTATTATTCATTCCAGCACGGCCGTCTTTTTCAGATCTTACACCAGCTCACTCATTGTCAGGTCGTTGGTGATGAAAACCCCATGCATGCATGAGCGAAATTATATCTAAAGCCCCCGCAAAAACAAAACAAAAAACTTGAAATATTTCGCTATGAATGTCTAATTTGTTTTCTTATGCGACAGTCGAAGCTCTAAACATGATGAAGGAATCGTTCATTGAGGCCAGTTGAATACCATGACAACAAGGAGCGCGCTCACTTTTATTTGACCAGTTTGGGTGTATTGTGTGAGGGGCGTCAATCAACCATTATTTCTGCGCCCCAAATAAATGCAAAACCTGATCTAGCACAAAAACTTCCAGAGGGAGCCTTTCATTGCTCTATTGTCCAGAGCTTAGCTGATTGGTTTGTAGATGTGTTTGCACAGTCCCGACCACCCATGACGCGCGCAGAGCGCACTGAACATTCACATCACACACACTGTCAAAGAGAGGAGCCAGGGACACCAAATCATCCCACTGGATAGATCTGGAGAGATACCTAACTTTGGCGTTCCGAAAATGATCATCAGAAAATCGTTCCTATTTAGATCGATTAAAATCTTTGAAAAATTGATTATGCACATGAAAAAGAACGTTTTAATGAAGTTAAAAAGTAGTTTTTCTCGAAAGACGCACAACAAAGAAAAAAGCAATAGAAAAAATAAGAAAATAAAAATATAAAGAGTAAAGAGTTACTAACATAACTTCTAATTGCACTAACTTTTATACTAAAAAATATAATAATAATGATAACAATTTACAATAAAGTTAACATTTAGTTCACATGAATTAACAGCATTTATTAATGTAAATGAGTGCCGTCAAATCGATTAATCGCGATTAATCACGCACCTTAAATGGTTGTGTTGTGCACACATATACATAATATTATAATTAATATGTGTGTGCTACCCAAATAATGACTAAAGGGCACGTGTTTCTTAAATACAAAGTGACATTTAAAAGAACTTGTGAAGAAATGCCAAAGATTATTATTTTTTTTTATTAAAACTAACATAATAAAGTATGATTTTTTTTTTTTTTTTTTTACTTTGATGAGCATATAAAACAAAACAGCTCCTTGGAAAAAATGAAATGTTGCCTCATATTGTAGTAGTTATAAACAAAGGTCTATTTTTAGTTCAGTTTAACATTTGAGGGCAGCAATTTTATAATGTCAAAATAAAACCAACGTAATGTTACTTGAAAGCATTATAGCCTACTATTCCTGCCAAACTTCCATGGTTGCAGTTAGTTTTTACTACAGTAAATCCATGGTAAATGTTGCAGATCTGTGGACACTGGATAGTTCATTCATGGCACAATGTTTGATTCGTTAATAACGGAGAAATGTGAATGTTTCTCACTAGATCTCGCAGCGATGTTATTACTTAAGTAGTGAATTCAAATGATTTATTTACTGGATCTCTTGATCAAGATCGGCTCGCGCTGCACTGGTCCAAATGATAAACAACGGTCCGTCAATCACATAATAACGAGTAGCTCAGTTTCGTTCCGCTTGCATTACGTTTGCCATTTTATGTCGGACAATGTTGTGGTCGCGCCAGGGTCTCTTACATTATGAGCGCGCTTGCCACGCGCCTACATTTGAAATAACGAAATTTTGGTCGGCAGGAAAAATGGTCCATTGGGTCCAGTTTGAAAATGCGTACCGAACACAGAACCGAATCCGCGCTAAATATCAAGGTGAAAGTCATCATAGCTTGCTTAGTAGACCCAGCTCCCAACCCAACTTTGAGAATAGATTAACGGCGATATTTTTTTTATCGCCCGATAAGAGTCTCACGTTAACGCAGCACGTTAACGCCGATAACGGCCCACCACTAATATATATATATATAATATATATATATATATATATATATATATATATATATATATATATATACACACAAATAAAAACAAATACATTGATGTTAGATGTGATTAATTGTGATTAATCGATTTGATGTTAAATTCAACATTTATTAATTATCAAAATCAAAAGTTGTATTTGTTCACATTAGTTAACGCACTGTGAACTAAAATGAACAAACAATGAACGACTGTATTTTTATAAAAAATAAAATAAAAACTGTAACAAATGTTTTACATTATTAGTTAATAATACATTAAATAATGTTAACTAATGAAACTTTATTGGTAAAATGTTACCACAATAATTGAACCAAAAAGCTGCAAACAGATTCAGAACTCGTTTGTAAAATATTGTGTAAATATAATGATGTTTTTCGGTCTAAAAATAAACGTTTTGTGATCATTCTAAGACAAGTGTGCAGTGAAGTATGTCGATTTAGCTTCCATTAATTTCAAACATCTGAATGCATCATTATCAACGAAAAGCTTTTAAGCATCAAT
>NC_137133.1:34441321-34448821 GCF_949319135.1 Squalius cephalus
AAATACATTGATGTTAGATGTGATTAATTGTGATTAATCGATTTGATGTTAAATTCAACATTTATTAATTATCAAAATCAAAAGTTGTATTTGTTCACATTAGTTAACGCACTGTGAACTAAAATGAACAAACAATGAACGACTGTATTTTTATAAAAAATAAAATAAAAACTGTAACAAATGTTTTAACATTATTAGTTAATAATACATTAAATAATGTTAACTAATGAAACTTTATTGGTAAAATGTTACCACAATAATTGAACCAAAAAGCTGCAACAGATTCAGAACTCGTTTGTAAAATATTGTGTAAATATAATGATGTTTTTCGGTCTAAAAATAAACGTTTTGTGATCATTCTAAGACAAGTGTGCAGTGAAGTATGTCGATTTAGCTTCCATTAATTTCAAACATCTGAATGCATCATTATCAACGAAAAGCTTTTAAGCATCAATGACCTACAGCATATAACATGAATTCTGAAGGAGGTCAGTAACAGGATTCTGCTCTTGTCGGCAAATATGGGTCGGTGGCTTGATGAATTTGGTACTTGACTTAAGCTCTAAGCAAAATATTGACCTAAAAGGTTTCCATAATTTGGCCACTTGCCATTTTAAACAATCCCATTTCAACACGGACAGCTCATCGTCCACATCATACAATGTTTCCGACCAATCACACCTTACGATGAATCACACCTAAGCGTGCGTTTTTAAAGATAATTATAACGGAGGGTTTCCATTTGTGCCACGGACGCTTCTGATATGTAAATGAGTTGGGGGGGGGGGGGGGGGGGGGGTTCTCTCCCATTTTAGTCGTGTCACCTCATCCCACTCATGCATTTCTGGTGTTCCGCTGATAGAAGCTCAACTCACTATTTCACACTTGACTCCAGAGATCCGCCCTCGATCGTCAAGGCCTTTTTTTGGGACGCTTTTCTGCAGGTCCAACACTCACCTGCGACCTTAAATGCACCAGACTAATGGATTGGTTGGGTCAAGCACTGCATAGCATCCGAGGAGCATCTGTGATCTGAGCCTGGATCCGTGTGCACGCGCGCTGTCCAATCCCACGGATCTGCATTTACAACTCACCAGAACGCTTTTTGGATAGACCTCACTGTCACTGTATATTGGAAAATGTCCCTAAGGAATTGCAAGTCAGGGTTCTCTGTCCGTGATATTTTAGACCTCCCGGACACGAGCGACGAAGGATCAGTGACTGAAGACACTGAAGATGAGGCTGATGAAGGACTCTCTGGAAACCAGCAGCACGCATCCTCCACTGATGCGCTTTGGCTCGGATCTCCATGTGGCCACACATATCCAAGTACGTTTATGCAGTTTAATTACTTATAGATAAATACTTCAAGCTGCTGTTTTCCTATTTTAGTATTTTATTCGAATTAAATAAAATAATAAAAATTGCACAAAAAAAAAAAAAAAGTCGGAATTTAATAGAAATTGTCATGGTTTTACGCAATTTCGCGCTTAGAAACATAAAGGTCCCTTAATGGCATCGATAGTTCCATGAAGAACATTTAGCGTTTTCATTGCACAAAGGTTCTTTATAGTGGGAAAATGCTATTCAGATTATTTAAATATTTTAAAAAAAATTATTTTAAGAACTGGTTACTGAAATGTTATTGCACGGCTAACCCCCCTTTTGAAACCTTTATTTTAAGTAGCCTATAGTGCATGATGGTCTATTATCAAAATTGGTTATTTGATCTAATTCGATGACGCATACAGTTTATTAACCATAATTATATTCAGCAGTGCCATCAGCATCTCCAGAGGATTTGAATCCAGAACTGTCCACGGATGAGTCTGTGGATCGGGATAGGGAGAGTTCGGAGGACTTGGGGAAAAAGCGCAAACGGAGAATCCTGTTTTCAAAGACGCAAACGTTTGAGTTGGAGAGACGCTTCAGGCAACAGAGATACCTATCCGCTCCTGAGAGAGAACATCTCGCTAAGCTCTTACATTTGACTCCAACGCAAGTGAAGATTTGGTTCCAGAACCATCGGTATAAAGTGAAGAGAGCCCGGGCTGAGAAAGGAACGGACCCGTATCTGCTCTCTCCTCCACGGCGCGTTTCTTTCCCAGTCCTGGTGAGGGACGGACGAGCGTGTCATGTTCTCAGTCCTCAGGACATCACTACAGCGGCACCCTATTCTGCTTTTAATATCAAGCAGTTCCCGCAGATTCATCACAGTCATAACATCTGCATGACACATCTGACACCTGTCAGTCATCTGGGTCACATGCAGCCCTGGTCCTGGTGAACACAGCTTTTACGCGGCGGAACTTTCAACATATAAAGTTGTTTTCGTCACATGTTGCATCATTAATTATATTTCTACAATGTGGAAATATATTTTTAAATGAGTTTTAATGGTCTAATGTTTTCTCCCCGTTGGATTGTTTTATATTCGATGAAACAGAAATAGCACAATGGGACTTCATCATCATCATCATCGTCATCACCATCTCGTGCTGTTTGTAGATATATTTATGCTGGAAATTTTACATTGTGTTGATCAGTAAATGTCATTTATTCAACGATCAAATATGTTACTTTTCGTTAAATTTAGAAAGAGCACGATAAGTAGCCTACTGACAATTTAATAACGTTAAAGAAATTCATTGGGAATAGTTCTCGAGATTTGTTCCCCTGTTGTTTTCGATTTTGTTTTTATACTGAAATTATTCTGACTAACCTGTAATAAACTTAATAAACTTTTTTTCTTCTGAACAGTAAGCGATATTATTGATTTTTTGTTTTTCTTGTTTTCATTTTGTGTACGTGTGTGTGTGTGTGTGTCCTGGTAAATAAATCCTACGTTATGGGGACAAAATGTTCTCACAAAGATGGCAATATCCAAAACCCTTGTCCTTGTGGGGACATGTTTGGTCCCCATGAGGGAAACAAACTTTTTTGTTGTTGAAAAAACAAGAGTTTTTTTTTAATGTAAAAATGCAGCAAGTTTTCTGAGGGGTAGAGTTAGTGTAAGGGGACAAAATATATAGTATAATTAATTCATAAATCATTATGTCAATGAAAAGTCCCCATAAAATGTGTGTGTGTGCAGTAGTTATAAAAATATATACGTAGGCTAGATTAAATGTGCAGGTTGTTGTATTTCAAAAATATTTTTGAAAGTTATGAATGTTCAGAAATTCAAAAATGTGCCGTAGTTAATCATTCATATCTTTCCCGAATGAACTGAAATGAACTTTTTTTTGACTAAGGTATGCCTACGTGGCCACCAGAACTGATTTAGAACAAGGACATTGTTCTAATCACTTATAAAAAATAAATAGGCTACTTATTTATTTGTATTTCGAATGTTTTCTGCACACTCACTGTTTCCGGAGCTGATCACAAACACTAAGCCTACTAAACAAACAAGATAGACTAGAAAAGACTCTTAAAGGAAAATTTTTATGTATTAAATCTTTAAAGAAATTATATTGTAAATACAATTATGTATTAATAACTCTCGGTGCTGCTGTGAAATCAGGTAATTGGTTTTATTTTGCCATGTAGCAAAAAAAAAAAAAAAAAAAAAATGATATCGAAAGAAATCGAGGTCACTGCGAAGTCACTATTTTACGAAAATGATCTACGAACTGACGAGCTGGTAAATATGCTTATTTCGAGGCGCACACGCGCTGCATTCTCTTCAATGACCGCTTGGTGGCAGCAGTGTATTATTATAACGATTTAAATGAAGAACACTGGGTTACTCGAGCATCTAGAGCAGGGCTGTCCAATCCTGCTCCTGGAGGGCCACTGGCACTGTCCTGCAGAGATCAGCTCCATCCCCAATTAAACACACCTGGACCAGCTCTTACTAGGCATACTAGAAACTTCCAGGCGAATTGGAGCTAAACTGTGAGAACTTGGACACCCGTGATCTACAGATACTGAGGACGAATTAAAAATAGCTCTTAAGATTTCAACTCAATTTCTCCTGAAATCCAGCCCTGATTAGTTTTGCCCATACTAACAGAAATGTAAAAAACCTTTTCTCACATAAACTTTAATCTTTACAATGCTGCCATTTGCTGTAATCGTGCAGTGGACTCTCTAGAGACACATAGGCTACTCAAGATCATAGTTCCCCTTCTGGACTATACATTTCCAAATAGACAGGACTATAAAAATACAAATAAAATAAAAACGAGTATCAATTTGATGGCATTTGATGAGTCTTTAACTGCAGTGTAATCACATCATATTTGAAGGAATGTCAAGTTGAATTCAAAGATGGCCTTTGCAAAGTTTATAAGGTAAAGTTCTATTTAATTATATTTAGTTAAAACTTCAAAGACTTGAGACTCAGATTTTTAAAGTGACATCCCAGAAAACTGACCTTGTTCTTCATGAAGACGCCATGAGCTCAAGGTTTTGGAATTATGGGAAGGATTTGACGTCACAGTGACGCGCAAACGTCGCAAAACTTGTGTGACAAATACAAAACCATAGACAGTAAAATAAAGTACAAAACACATTTCTCTGGTGTAACTTATGAAGAGAGATGTGATCTCGGTTGATATGCGCATCATTAACCCAACTGATACAGTATTTTACAGATCTAAAACAACAACACATCTAGGAGGTTTTATTTACATTATTTACCAAGCCTTGCTCTGCTTATCGGACTAAATTTGTCAGTGATCTTGAGTGGGAAAGTGTTTGGTTATTACCTCATAGTTTATTTTTTTATTATTATTTTTTTGTTGTTACAAACAAGGTAAAATAAACTTCTTTCAAGATAATACATAAATTCTACCCTGTCAAATATTTCCTTGGTAAGTTTAAGAAAGACACTGCTCTTTTTGCTCATTGCACGACAGTACCCCTCATTTTCTGGCATTGTTGTCACGTGAAAGATTATGGTAGGCTATGTGTCAATGTTTATTAATGTAAAGGTAGGCTACTCTTCAATTTTGATTTGCATTTTGAAAATGTCATTTTTGGATATTTAAAGTATCATAACAGTTTGAATAAGGACACCTTTGTAATCAATCTGTTCATTTTATTAGTCACATTTCACATTCATACGTTTTTTCTCTAACAAAAAAACAACAACCCTTTTCTCAGTTCTAGGCCTAATAGAAAAGCTATTAAAATTGTTCATCTGTGTTTGGTCTTCAAAAAGTTATGGTATGGACTTGTATCTGTGAATGTATGTTTGTGTGTGAGTGTGTGTGTGTGTGTGTGTGTGTGTGTGTGTGTGTGTGTGTGTGTGTTTTCTATTGCTGTTATTCTTAATAAATTTTGAAACTATTCTCAATTTGTTGTAAGTGTTAATTATGTACAATTTATGATTTTTATGTAATCTCATGGCAATGTTCTTTATGTAGCCTAATTGTTATTCAAGCATTAATAAATACATATTTTTAGGTGAACCACTTATTCATTTCCTGTCCAAAATAGATACACATATAAGTAAAAAAAAACAAACAAACAAAAAACAGTTTAAATTCTTTGAAAGTAAATGGAATATTGAGGATTATTACAGTATTTACCAATTGCTAACACACAATTTCGCAAACTAGGCTTGTTTTATCAAAATATAATGAAGCACTGTAAACAAATCTACATATAGCATTATCAAAATCAAACTTTTGCATTCATATTAGCAGATTTTTGTCTAACCAACTACACACTGTTGGGCATAATGAAAAGCACTCTCATCTTTATGCTTTGCCATAATACTAAAATAGTTCAAATTGTAGAAAATTCTTCAGATTGTTCACATGCACAGAAATATTTGCAGATAACACACATGCTGTTGAAACATCTATTTTTAAATTTTTTTTTACCAAACAAGTCAGTGCAACATATGCACAGCAGATATATTAACATTGGACTGAACAGAAACTATGCTCACAAAAAAAATTGAAGTGTTAACTTATGTATTGGCCAATCAGCTCATGGAGTGTCATTTTCAATGGCAGTGTTTTGAAATGGCAATCATGTGGCTTTATGTCAGATTGTTGTGTGTTACGCAGAGAACCGTGTTCAGTGTGTTTAAAAACGTGCCATTTTGAATTGCAAAACGTGTGTAAAGCAGAAAATGTGTTTCGACTTTTGGAGACTTGATAAGAGTTTTTACTCTGTGTGCATGTCATTTTAGTGTGTTAGCAACTGGAAAAAACTGCAAAGTATCATATCACTGTAAAAAGTGAATAGTTGGATCAACTTTAAAAAATTACTTCAATTGGTAACACCTAAATATCATGAAAAAAATGTTATCATGAAAAACGTGATAATTTAAGTTGAGAAAACTTAATTTCTTTAGGTGTTACCAATTGAAGTAATTTTTTTAAGTTGATCCAACTGTTCACTTTTTGTGAATAAGGACACTATTGTAATCAATCTGGTCATTTTATTAGTCACATTTCACATTCATATGTTTTTTTTCTAATTTTTTTCACCTTTTCTCAGTTCTAGGCCTAATAGAAAAGCTAGGAAAACTGTTCATCTGTGTTTTGTCTTCAAAAACATATGATACAAAGGACTTGTACCTCTGTGAATGCATGTTTGTGTGTGTGTGTGTGTGTGTGTGTGTGTGTTTTCTATTGCTGTTATTCTTAATAAATATTGCTATGTTCTATACACTGTAAAAAGTGAATAGTTGGATCAACTTAAAAAAATTACTTCAATTGGTAACACCTAAAGAAATTAAGTTTGCTCAACTTAAATTATCACGTTTTATAATTTTGTTGTACCATACTGTAAACTGAATGTTAAAAATAAAGCATTTATTCTGTTTGCTTTTTTGATATTTAATTGCAACTATTCTCAATTTGTTGTACAATTTATCAATTGTAGGGATTTTTTTGTAATCTCATGGCAATGTTCTTTATGTAGCCTAATTGTTATTCAAGCATTAATACATATATATTTTTAGATGAACCACTTATTCATTTCCTGTCCAAAATAGATACACCTATAGTATAGGTGTATCTATTTTGGACCTATAGGTAAAAAAAACAACAACAAAAAACCGTTTAAATTCTTTGAAAGTAAATGTTATATTGAGGATTATTACGCATTCTGTTTCCTTTGGCCTGGAGGTGGCGCCATTCCAGAACAGTAGATCATCATTCACAGTGATCCGAACTGAGAAAGAACAGAAGACTCTCTTTCATCTTAAAATTGGTTCTTTTAGTTGCTTTGGTACAATATTGTGAAGCTAATGATTTTATATTCTGTATCTTCAAGCTCAGATCTCACATGAGAAGTGTATGTCTGGAGCCTCTTCTGAGTCGTGTTTTTTTCAAGTGATTTCAGGGGGAGAGATGTTGTTCTTCTGCTGATCCAGAACGTCTCTCTGCGTGCTTCGCTGAACCTGAACGTCTCCACGTAAAGTCAGATGTCATTTAGTTGTGTGTGGACGCACCTGAGTGCTTTAAGCTTTCTCGAGGGTTCTTCTGGAGACAGTCTTCACAAAACATCTGCTTACCTCAGCAAATATTACAA